>NC_081320.1:73074782-73374782 GCF_026419965.1 Kogia breviceps | reverse complement strand
ACGTAGCTTAACTACGGGGAAAATGTGTAAATGGTCCAGCCCATTTTTCCTGTGGAGAACCGAGTAGCTGGCGTTTTGGTGTTTCCTTAAGTCTCTTGCAGTTAGTCTCTCACCCTGAGTTAATCTCCCAGGGTCTGAGGAGTCTGAGGCCTTCCTTGTGGGGATCCTGGAATGAGGTGTAGGAGCTTTTCAGCAAGATCCTCCAGCCCCCAAGGGCCTTATATTTTCCAGTGTTTTCCAAACTGTGCTCCGAGAGCCCTACATTTTCACAGTGTTCTCCGTCCTACCCTACCCACCCCCCATTTCACAGTTCTGCGTTAGTCCATTTTATATTCAGCTTCTCCTAAGATTTGCTTCTGAGAAAAGTTAAAAAACGACTGCCTTACCCAACTGCCACCATTTGTATCTGCTCTCAATGCTGAATTCTCTGGTTTCATCCAATTTAACCTGTAAACCCACAGGCCCATCTTTTCTGGGATGAGCATTTCTCTCCAGGACGCATCTGTTGGCCTCCACACCAGTCCAGGTGCCTCCAGGCTGTGCAGGCTCCTCTCCACTCTCAGCTCAGCGTTTCAGAAATTCCTGGGCCCCCACCAGTGACACCTGTGTCCACTTCTGCCTATGGCCTCCTTAAACTCCAAAGCTCTCTGGTCCTCTGTAGCTCCTGTGGAATCTAGCCCCATCTACACAGTAACTGCTTAATAGAGTTTTCTTGATGTGAATTACAGATGAAGGAAAAGTAGAATGTGTTAGGAAATCAAATTCAAGGTGCCAGTGAAAGGACTTTAAGAAAGGGTGAAATAAAGGGTTGTCCCAGTGTAATATCTGTTTTATGGTTGCCATAGAAACCAGGCCACTCTTCAGGCCTCAGGCCTTGAAGCCCAGATGGCTGAGGACAATTGGCCAGAGAAAATGCAGGGAAGAAGCCATTCCGAGTAAAGAGGGACCTTGACCCAGTCACTCAATTTCCTTATCTATGAACCCAGGGGAACAGACTTGAAGACATCTTAATCCCTGGGCTGGTATTCAGCCTATGTACCCCCATAAGCGCATTCCAGGTATTCATATATCTAAAAACGTTCGTTCTATTTCGTAGGTTGGTAAATAACTGCTGGTCCATCTCCCCTAAGGGCTCCCCTCCAGCCCCCTCCTCCCTACCCTCACTGTCCAGACTCTGCCGTCCCTCTCCATTCCCCCTGGATCTAGCAACTAAATGGCAAATGCCTGGCCCAGCAGGGGACTTCCAGCCCCAACCCAGCCCTGTGGCCTTTGTAAAATACTTCTGCGCCCACCCTAGTCAGACCCCTGACAAATCTGGCAATCGAGCCCCCTGGAGTCCACAAAGGGAACATGGGTTAGACCCTCCTTGGAGGGTTTGGTTGGGTCAGAGAGATGAAGATTTGCTTGGGCCTCTATGACCGACCCAGTCTGGCTGTCCAGATTGCATCTCATTCTATGCACTGGAAAGGAAGAAAAAACACAACCTACAGGGCTCAGCTTGGAGCCTGCAGCCCTGGAAAGGCAAACAGATCACTCCTGGACAATCCATAGCTCGGTGGGACCTCCCGTCATGAGGACTGAGTTTAAACTGCTTGCTCAGATTTACTCTGTTGACCCAGGCCACAGCCAATGCATCACAAACCCAAGGTTACTGTTGGAGATAAAGGAAAGATTTGCGTGAAAAATAGAGCTGGAGTCAGGGATTTGAGGGTCAAGTCCACAGAAATGCACATGAAGACTCAGAGAATTGCCTGGATCCATGTTTCCTTCCTTTCACATCCTATGTGGTGTATTGATGGCTAAACCCTGGCTTGATATCTCAACGTTTTTAAATGCTTTACAGTCTGAAAAGAAATTTAATATGGCCAATTGTATTTGATTCTCACAACAGCCTTATGCTGGGTAGTAATTATTATTAGTCATTTTATAAACAAGGAAACCAAAGAAACTCAGAGAGGTTCGATAACCCGCCCGCAGCCCTTTTGAAGTCAGGCTCTCAGACTTTAATCCCAATGTTTCCTATTACATCACGTTGCTTCTTAAAGTCCTTTGAATCAAGACAGTGCCCTCTTTTGTCTGACTTAGTAGGAAGCAGCCTAGTGAAGCTTAGCGATTTATGTTCATTTCTAAAGCAAGTAGGGGCAGCATGCTAGATTAGGTGAAGGTTGAAAGGAAGTATAAGACAGGGTCCTGGGAACTCGCTGCCTTGTCAGTAAAACAACACACGTATACATGGAACTCTTAAAGAAACATATAAGGGCTTCCCTGGTGGTGCAGTGGTTGAGAGTCCGCCTGCCGATGCAGGGGACACGTGTTCGTGCCCCAGTCCGGAAAGATCCCACATGCCACAGAGCGGCTGGGCCCGTGAGCCACGGCCGCTGAGCCTGTGTATCTGGAGCCTGTGCTCCGCAGCTGGAGAGGCCACAGCAGTGAGAGGCCCGTGTACCACAAAAAAAAAGAAAAATATAAGAATCCATCTTATTTTTTGTCATTAGAACTTACTGATTTCTCTACACAGGGAATATCAGATGAGTACAGTTCATTGCAACATTGCCTTTTCAAGAGCAAGTGAAATAAATACAAAACCTAGCAGTAGAAATTTTCCTTTTTGGATGTGTTCCTATAAGCAAGGAGAAAGAATAGCATGACAGATGTAGTTAATGAGAAGAAGGGTTTCCCAGGATCAGAAAAGGATGCAGAAGAAGAGTAACCTATTCTGATTGTAGTATTGGGAGAGGCACCTACTCTGATGGCAGCTCTAGGAAAGGCATAAAATTCAAGTAACGCACATTTGCTGAACCCGCTAAGGGAAAGGGTAAGTTATGAAGAAGCCTTTATACACCCTCACATCTGTCTTCACCTGTCTGTCTGGGTTTCTCTATGTGGATTTTTCTCTGTGGAAAATGAGACTAAATAACTTATCATGTAGTTTTGTGATTTGATAAACATTTTACCTGCCATGTATATAAGGAGATGAAGATATTTTTATTCTTTCAGCAGCTGGCAGGTGAACTCCTCTTCAGAAGAGTATCATCCTTGTTGGGAAAATACTCAGTAGGGCCTCTCCAAGCAGGTTAGCCTCAGGGAGGGATTGGGTGGGGGATAGCACCAAGGCCACGTGGAAGGGCATACAGTGCCAGGGGGTGGGATTGTCTACTCCCTAGGGAAGGATGGAGGTGGAGTTAGAAGGTGGAAGAGGGGAGGAGGAGAGGGAAGGTGTAGGAGATGGCAGAATATGGAGTGGTGTCATATGACCCCTTATGACCCTCCCGTGATGTCATTAACTTCGAGAGATGATTGAGGAGAGTGACCAGATCCAGAAAACTCCAAGGGCCTGAGTGTCCAGGTTGAGGGAAGGCGAAACAGAGAAACATTTGTGAATGCAGTAGCTTAGCCAAGTTCCATCAGAAAGTTTCCTAAATCCTCAAAGGGCAAGGAGATCTTAGCTGACATCTGGGCTCCAGAGTTAATGACTTTAAGACATTTTTTATATCTGAATCAATACAAATTGCTTGCTTTATCAGTTTTTTAATTTCCGGGGGGAGGTTGTACCAGGTATCTTTTCGGTCCTCCTCAACTCAAGACACCATGATGCTTCTTATGTTCTAAATTACAGTTTCTGAAAATCTGGTCTTTGAAAACCCTCCAGGTGGTCTGTGGTTGCCCAAATGCAATGAGTAGGGTTGTTTTTAAAGAGTATTTTCTGCTAGAGATTTGAATTCACCATAAAAGGGTACAGAAATAGATATCTGAAAGTTATAACCACAGAGATGGTCATATGCTAGGCAAACATTTCAAATGGTGTGTGTGTGTGTGTGTGTGTGTGTGTGTGTGTGTGTGTGTGCGCGTGCATGTGTATGTTCTGTGGTCGCAAGCAGAAGCTTTGAGATAGGTGGTCCAAGGGATTCCTTCGGTTTACAGTCTAAAAATCTCATTTGGGATGAAATTAAGCCAAACACTTTCAAGACAGTAAGAAATCAAGCCACTTTGTTTGAAAATCTTTAAAACTGATATTTCAACTGAGACGATATCTTGACCCTAAACATTTGCAATTTCATTTCTGACCATAATGGAGGGTATCTTGGCCACATCACACTCACATTCAATTTTATTTCTAGTAGTGTAAATAACTACTCAGCTTTGAAGTACAGTGCTGAGTCATATTTTTAGGGGATGGTTTGGGAAGAGATTGACTAGGAAATCCATTCTTAGAGAGGGTCTTTTGAAAACCTTCATTAATTTTTTATCATTGTACTTATTTTCTAACTTCAATATTTAAAAAATGCTGTTCTATCCTTTCATTCAAAACCATGACAAGAGTGCAGATCATTCAGATAGCAAGAATTTGGTGGCAGTATAGTTTTATTTAATTTCCCCCAATCATAAAAGCAGTCTAGGATGATGAAAGAAAAACACTGAGGACATCTTCAACAAAGCTAGGTGAAAAGGAATTCCCACAACTTCAGAGTATGGGTGGGTGTGTCAAAATATGAGACAGCAGCAGGGCCTGAGAGAGAAAGGGAAGTCCAGAAAGATCTTATGATGAGGGGATTCATAAATTACCAGCACAACGCACCCCTGAAAGGAGAAGGGTCATACATTATGTGAGAACCTAGGTGAGAAAATTGAAAAACCTCCAGTGAGAAAGACTCCCCATTTGGTGGGGGAAGGTGGCTGGACTGTGCTGTTGTGGTAGGCTGAATCACAACACACCGAACATATCAGGTTCCAATCCCTGGAACCTGTGACTATGCTTCCTTACGTGGCAAGGAGTCTTAGCAGATGTGATTGAGGGTCAATGAGGCCATTATCCTGGCTTATCCAGGTGGGCCTAAGATAATCACCCCCCTCATAGGAGGGAGGCAGGAGGATCAGAATCAGAAAGGAGATGTGACAACAGAAGCAGAGGTTGGAGCCGTGTGCTTTAAAGAGGGAGGAAGGGGCCATAAGCCAAGAATGCAGGCCGCCTCGAGACTCTGGAAAAGGCAAGGAAATGTATTCTCCCTGAGAGTCTCCAGAGGGAGTCAAGTACTGCTGATACCTTGCTTTTAGCCAAGTGAAATCCATTTTGGACTTCGGACCTACAAAATGGCAAGCTAATAAATTTGCATTGTTTTAAGCCCCGGAATTTGTGGCAATTTGTTAGAGTGGTAATAGGAAACGAGTACAGATAGAAACTACATTTCCCAGAATCCCCTTTACTGTAAGCCGTGGTTAGAGTTGACCAAGAGATGAACTTAGACAAGATGTGGGATGCAGGAATGAGTGAAGCAGGAGCCATTCCTCTCTGTGGGTCTTTGTGATGAGATGAGGTGCCCTGTAGGGTCCTGGCTCTCCTCTGTTCCATGTCTGGCTCTTCTTCCACACTGCAGGCCCCGCTGGTCCATAGCGGCCCCAGGCCTCCCATCAGATGCTTGGCTGTGAGCTCACAGCAGCTATAGCTACCCCAAGGCAAGAGCTTACTATAGACCCCTCCTCGAGTTCCCCTCGATAGCCCGCCTCAGTGCTGGACACTTGGCTTCTCAGATTCCACTGCCTTCTTCAACCTGTCCTCTAATGCCAGAGCCTCGAGAAGATGACTTAGACAATGTTGGAGTGTCTCAAAGTGATTATACCATTTACTTTGCAATGAGTGGAAGTTTCTATTGTCCCAAAACTTCACAACACTTGTCATTAGCAGGTTCCTAAATGTTGACCAATCTGTAAGCTATGTGCTGATATAACCCTGTGGCCTTAATTTGCATTTCCCTGTTAACTAATGAGGTTGGACATCTTTTAATATTTATAGTGTCCTTCTGGATTTGCTTGCTTGTAAAGTGCATGTGACGTTCGCATATTTTTCTACTAGGTTATCTGCCTTTTTCTTATTGATTCATGGTTCTTTATATACTCTGGATATTCGTCATTCATCAGTTATATGTATTGCAATAACCTTGTCCCAGTTTGTGGCTTGTCTTTTCACTATCTTAAAAAAAATTCCTAATCTTGATGTGATCAAATTGTAAGTCTTTTTTTTTTTTTTTTTTTTTTATGGTGAGTGCTTATTGTGTATACGTTAAAACCCAGCAGTTCTACTCCTGGATATATGTCCTAGAAAAACTCATGCAAAATTCTCCAGATGTAGAAATATTCATAGCAGCATTGTTCTTAATAAGAAAAAACAAAAAACCAAACCTAGATGCTCCCTAAATGTCCATCAAGAAAGGAGGTAAATCCATGTAGGCATATCCATACAAGGTAATGAACTATAAACACACACATTCACACGTATTTATTTCACGAACATACTGTTAATGGAAAAAAAAATATTATTAAAATTCAAAATGAGCCCAAGTTAAAAAAATACATTATTTGGGGATAAAAACAGAGGTGTTAAGCTTTATAGAAAAGGAAGGGGGCCATTATCACAAACCTCGGGATTAAGGTTACCTCTGGGGAGAAGAGGGGACATGAGATGAGAGGGGCACACAGTGCTGGGGCTTCTAAAGTTCTTTTTATTCCAAGAAATATTTGCATAGCTCTCTGCTGCATTATCTTCTTTGAAATGAGGATATGCCTTATATACTCATTGTTATGTGATCCATTTTTTCCAATAAAATATTTTAACAGATATTACTCTCCTAACAATAGTATCTGTCATTTGGTTTAAGGGAGCTGAATAGAAGATTCTGCATATTTTAGGGGAGCAGTTCCCAAAAGCCAGCTGTGGAGCTGTTGCATCAGAATCACGTAGGCCGTGTATTAAAACTATAGACTGCCAGCCCCCACCCAGGCTACAGAATCACAATGTCCAGGGTGTGGCTGAGGATCAGTGTCATTTTGACCAAGTAGTTTTGTACCTAGGTATGTTGGGCCACCCCGGAGCACTTAGTCCTCGGCAATAATCTCAGGGCATTTGTGGCTCCCTACCGCCCTCTCATGGCCAGTTTTTCCACCCAAGCTGAGCTGAGTAAGCCAGCCAAAATGAACGAGGGAGCAGATTCTGTCCTGGATCAGTGGTCTGTCCTGGGTTGGTGGTGGCTCTGAGGACTTTGCATGGTCGGGCTAGATGCCAAAACATGGCACCTAGAACCCACTAGCTTGTCTGGTATTTCTGTTGAAGTCCTAAGTGCTCTCTTCCGGCTTACTTTCCTGAAACTTATCTGTGCTCCTTCTGACAGAGATGATCTCAGGGACCCACAGGCCCCCTCCTATCTGCTCCAGACCCTCCTGCCCACAGAGATGCTCTAATTCTGGATCCTGCCTCCCTATCTGGACCCACCATTCTCACACCCCTGCCCTATGTTACCTGGTCTTCTTTTCTGCCTGAACAAGCATCTGTGGTCTAACTAGACCCCTGGTCCTGTGCTCTCCTGCAGGATCCTCTCCTGCCCGTGACTTCCACAAGACCAGGGCTGTAAAGAAGCTAAGACCCAAAGCCACAGAGAACCGCAGCCCTGAGGCAGATGAAGGCTCTGAGGTTTCATTGAACATGCTCAGTGCCTGCAGCTTCTCCCACCTCCAACTTCCTTCCTCCTCCTTTTTCTGTCTCCCTTCCTCAAATGGTCAGAGTTTCTGATTCCTCACACTGAGCTTGCAGTGTGCAGGTTGGTGCAGAAAAAAAATCATGGAATTGGTGTAACTCAAAGGAGGATTCTGGACCAGACCCCAGGGGCATATTTTAAGTGTGTGGAATTCCCACTTATTTTGCCCCACCTCTGTCTCCAGCTCAGACCCTGTAAGAATCCTGAAGTTAGACCCTGTTATTGCGCACGGCCACTGACCTCTCTCTTGAGTGACTAAGTCCCTGCTTCCTCTTCAGGAGGTCATAACCTGCCCAGCAGAAGGGAGTGAAGTATGATGATTAAAAATGTGCATTTAGAATAAGAATTGGATCTGGAATTTTTGCTTGCTTATATGCTGGGTGGTCTTGGGACATTCTTTTAATGTCTCTAAACCTCAATTTCCTCATCTGTAAAATGGGGTTAACAATATGTAACTCAAGGTTTGTTGTGATTGTGAAATGAGACGGAGCATGAAAAAAAAATCACTTCTGTATCACATTCAACAGAAGTGCTTAATAACTAGTATTTGCTATTATTTATTATCAAGTCTAGACCTTTTAGGGCTCAAAGGGCTGTATCTTTGGGATGGAGTTACTCAGACCCCTGGGCAGCAACTGTTGCACAAAGGCTCTTTTCTAAGCAGCTGGCTCCCCAAGAACTCTCTAGAGAATGCTCCAGCTTGACTCCGTTCTGACCGTCTCCAAATTCCATCATGACTCTGGCCCAGCAGCTGGAATCTTCAAGCAGGGATCACACCTGTCAGTCAAGTCATCCCAGACCCCTGCTTAGTCTACTCCCCTTCTGCCCTTCTCCCCCTCCTCCCCGCCCTTCCTCTCACACCTTCATGAGATACTGTCTTATCCACATCCATCTACTGTCACTCAAAGTCTGGGAGTTGAGGCTTCCTGGTTCAGAGACCACTGTTTTCTAATAAGGTGTCACATAGTCACAAGCTTCAAATGCAGTGGTTGAATCACTGAAAGAAACTCTTCAGAGTGCCCCAGGAAAGCAAAACAAAACAAACAAACAGAAAACGAGAAACATGTGACGGGCTTGATATTCTGCTGTGAAGCCCTCTATGCACGTGTTCTGCACCCCGCCCCCTTCCAGGTCTCTGCTCCTACCCTCAGCCCTGATTTGCTTACTCAGTGCTGCCCTCCCTACTCAAGTCTCGGTGGTGGGGAGCACGGACCACTCCTTGGGTTACCTCCTGCCTGAAGGCATCAGCCCGAGGGCTGTCGCAATGGTTCGTTCCCTAGGGACCGCAGGCGGACAAAGCAACCTTGGCCTGACTCATTGGGGACGTTCCCTTAAGTCCTCCCTCTGTTCTCTATGACATAGAGCCTGGAGAGTTATTGATAGTACTGTGAGCACACTCATCTTGCATTTAACCATAAAACAAACTCTTCATTCATACTTGGACACTGGAGAAATGAAAACCTCACAGTAACCATAAAACCTGAGTTATGAGCCCAACTCTGCACTCATTGGCTATGTGACCTGGCTAAGAATTATTTTCCCCCTTCTGCGCTCCTCATCTGCCGATGAGAGGGCTGGGCTGGATGGTCTAAGAGGCCTCTTCCAGCTCTGATGGGTCAACACCAGGTTCACGAGTGTACAGGAAAGTCACGTGAGGTCTTTCTACAGCAGCGCCCTTCTGAGAAGTTCCAGTCATTCAGCAAACATGTCTGTCTGCCTTACTGCTCAGTGAACGTCAAGGATAGGTCCTTGACTCACTATGACAAAAATCCTGTAAGCTGACTTATTTGAGGTCACAAAGTAAATCAATTTCAGAGGCCAAAACAGCAGCCCAAGGCTCCCTCCCAGGTTGATTCCATCAAGGCAGCCCAAGGCTAAAAACACCCCAACCACCACTACCCACAGAAAAATTCCTGATAGATTGTTATCCATGAGAAACTTCTTTTTAACTTAAATTTTAACTTGCAAAACGGTGTGTATTGAAACATGTAGGTGGTCATCATTCAGAACTCTTCCTTTAAACTGCATGAAACATTTAAAAATTGTGGCGAAGCTACATCAATCATCTTTTTGTTTCCTTTTTTTTTTTTTTTTTTTAAACAAGAAATTCGGTTTCATTCCACAGCCCCCATGCCACTCAGGGCCCGCAGCACTGAGGGTGACAGTACTCAGCATCTCACAGCTCTTCATTTCAGAAGCTGAATGCTTTTTACTGAAGCTTATTGGCACAGAAACCCACACAGGTTCAGCTCTGAGTATTGAATCCCCGAAGACTAGTCAGGCTCCCAGGAGGAAAAACACTGAAAGCAAACATTTTTTTCCCAAGGCAACATCTTATCTCTGACTTTGTTCCCTTATCTAAGAAAAGAGGACTGAATTCTTCCTGCTTTCCCAGAGCAGTTCTTGTATGTGCGAAGCAATGTTTATTTCTTATTTACCTCTATCATAATCGCAACTTTCATGCAAATTTGCAAAAGGAAATTAGAGATTTTGTAGAATCTCGTGGTCAGGAAGTCTCTTTTTAGATAGTTATGCTTAATTGTGTCACAATTATTTTTTATGAATAGGCCAGTTTGTCTCAGAAAGTTCTGCTACCCCACCCAGGTAGGAAAGCAGGCAAGAGTTCCTGAAACCCCTAGGGATGGAGTAGGAGGGGGAAGCTGAGTGCTGAGAGGGCCAGAGACCAGAAAAATCTCATGATCTATGATCGGGCCACAAAAGAAACAAAATGCTGGACCTTGAAACTAAAGTCCATGGGAATAACCAGAGACACCAGCAGCTGAAGCCAGAGCATGAACCCAGAGAGAGAAAGTGAACAGGGATGGGAAGAATCCCAGACTTAAAATCTGGAAGTAACTGAGTTACCTTGAGTAGGCAATTTTGATTTCTCCCAACACATTGCTAGCCAGGATTAGGGATTAAGGATTCTTGACCCTCTATATTATTTAGGTCTCTGTTAATGATGTTTCTGGCAATGTAATATTTTGCTGGAACACATCCTCCTTTTTAATACAGGCATTCATTACTCCTTAAAGTGAAAAAGTATTAGCAAGAGAGCTAGCTCAGGCTCATGATCAGCATTCTATTTTCCGAAGGCAGTTAATGAGCTAGAATTACTCTCAGAAGATAGGAAATACCTGAGACTGAACTATTCTGATTTGAAGGCAGGTCTAGAAATCGGACTCACTTTTATTGACACATCTGAGGGAAGATACCAAATCTGTTAATGAGGTAATTTTGTTTTCTTACCCACAAGGCTCCCTGAACAATAGCCATTCCTCTCCCTGTTCTTGCCATTTGAAAGAGCCTGCCTCCCACAACAGAGGTGCAAATAACAGTTACTAATTTTTCTAAAATAGCTCCCTTTCAGCTATGGCACAGGGATAAGTTAAGGCCATTGAGATATAAGGAACATCTAGGGAAATCTTTTTCACTCACAGAAGTAAAGTGATGCATGAGGAGAGCCTACATCTTCTCTCCTGCCTTTGGAGGCAGTTGTGAGAGGGCATGATTCCTAGAGAAGTGGCAGCCATCTTGCAACCATGAGGATACAAGCCTAGGATGAAAGTCAATATGCTGTGGGTAGCAGCATGGAAATATGGAAAGTGTCTGGGCTCCTAATGATAGTGTTAGGATGCTGAATCAGTCTAACCTCCAGAATTTTTAAGATGTGAGATAATAAAAATCTTGAGTGTTTAAGGTACTTCATGTTGGTTTTCTGTTACTTGCAGCCAGAGATGTCCAAGCAATACATTAAAAGTCATGGCAGAACTAAGTCCTATAAACTCTGAAGATGGAATAAAAATGTTTTAGTTTATATTCTAATTTTCCTGCTGTGATTCTTTGGATCTAGAAAAATTGGACAGGGAAAATCAGGCAGATGAGAATCCAGACACCATGATTAGATATGCATTACAATTATTTTAAACATTTAAAGATAAAAAATAAATTTTAGTTTACATTTAATGATTCCTAATGTTTTAACTTTCTAGTTTTAAAGACTATATTTCCCCTCCTTTGCAAAAACCATACTCCCCAGGCCCAATTTCTTTCCTTACAGCTTAATTGCATCTACCTTCTATAACACGCTCAAGACAATATTCCTGACAGCTCTCATCTTGAAAAGTGCTCACCACCTGGTTACTATGTTTTCCTGTTCTTTTTCTTCTTGTCCACTTCTTCCAACATGCTGAAGGCATCTCAAACCATAGGCTTTTACATAAACCACAGAATACATAAGAATTCTTATTTCAGAAGGAAATCCTGCCTGAGTTTGCCAGCAATCGTCAGTTCATATGAAGATATTCTTAGAATCCATAGTGTATGAAAATCGAGCATTTAAATTGCACCTAAAAATTAGGATACGTGATTGAAGAGACAATGATATTGCTTAAAAACTCTTCAGTGCAAGAGATCTCTCAATAATTGCATTAATATGTTATTGTATGACATGAAACATTAAGATAGTATTGTACCAAGATAAGGGAGAGACTGAGAAAGCAGCCAGTACACACAGTAGGAATTTAGATCCCCTGCTGTGTATTGCAGAGTTCTGCTTCTGGATCTGGGTTACACACTCCACCTCCCACTTGGTCAGAGTGGCAGACCCCGTTGGCAGATTAACCCCAAACCATTCACAATCTCTTTCACTCTTCCATTCTTCCACTCTGGAGGTCAGAAAATCCCCTTTCCTGGCTTTTCTTTCAACTAGAAATGTCTATGTGTTCCATTTCCAGCCAATGAGTTATAAGCATAAGTTTCATGAGGATTTCTGAGCCAGCTTTTCTTTCCTGATAACTGGCAACATGTCTCCCTCTCCCTTCTTCCCACCTTGAGCAAGTCAAGCATTAGGACCAAGAGCCAATGTTGTGGGTGACAGAGCAGAAAGAGAGTCTGGTCTTTGACGGCATCACTGACTGGTGAATCAATGCCAGCCACCACTTGCTTTTTTAAAAACTACTGGTAGTTGGATTATTTTATTGTTGTTACCTGTGGTTAAAAGCATTCCTGAGTGATATGCATTTTCCACTTTTCTCCTTCAGGCAAAAATTCTCAGAGCTTATTACATTTAGAGCATGTGGCCGAACAAACCCACAAAATATCAAATACATTCTTTGCTACCACCCTTTTTCACCCCCTCCCTTCTAGTATCACCATCCTTTATCTAGAGATTTACAGCTGCTAATGGTGAGCTTGTGACTTTCACCAGTGAAATTTCCTACATCTGCAGAATTCAAAGGTGGAAGAAAAAAAAAAAGGTGGAAGAAAAGTACTCTAACCACTGAACTTAGAAGCAGTAAGTCCCACAGGTTGGGAAAACACATCATTATCTGAATTTTAGGACTCTGCCAGACCTGGTATGAGTCTCCCCAGCCACGCCCAAATCCCAGCACACTTCCTCTCCACATCACCTGTTACTTCCCCTGTCCACACCACCATCGCCTCTCCATTGGATGAACTGAAACCCCTCCCAGCTGGACTCTCTGCTTCTACATTTGTCCTCTACTCCATGCTCAGAGTATCCAGGCCAATTCTTTAAAAATGAAAACCAGACCCTTGCACTCTCCTGCTTCCCATTATACTTAGAATGAAAGCCAAGCTTCTTATATGGTCTCTAGCATGTGGTCCCTGCCCACACGTCCAGTCCCATCCTGTACCACTGTCTCTCCATCACTGTGGTGCAGCTACACCAGCCTTCTACTTGTTCATCCAACATGCCAAGCTCATCCCCAGCTAAATGCCTTTGCCCAGCTGTTCCCTCTCTTTGTATTGTCCTGCACTTGGATCTCAGCTTGGAGCCTTCCTCCTCATAAGGTTTTCTCTGACCATCCACTCTAAACTTGCAACTCTGTCACGTTCCCCTATTTCAGCTTACCATAGCCATTAGCTCTGCCAGCATATTTAAGAGTTGCTGGTTTGTCTGTCGTGTCTCCCCCATGAGAATGTCATTGCCCTGAGTCACCCCGCGTGTCTTGCCAGACTCCAGAACCTTGCCATGTACATAGTAGGTGCACAGTGGACCCTTGGATGTAGCATAGGTTATAAACAGACAGCCTTAGTTCATAGACTTGTAGCAAAATCTTTTAAGTCACATGAACATGCCTTTTTCCTTTCAAGAACCCCAAAGGCATCTATGGAATATGTTTATATAAAGTCTTCAGAAAGAAATCAGGAAATGGTTTCCATGAACAGGATCCAGTAGTAAGTGACTCTAGAGGTAAAGACAAATTTAAATAGGTGCCTAAATGATGTGATTTCAGGGGTTTATGACACAGCCTCCTACCCCTAAAATTCACCTAGGGCTGAATTCCTCAACCTCAGCACTGTGACACTCGGAAATGATAATTCTTTGTTATGGAGAGCCATCTTGAACATTGAAAGAAGTTTGGCAGCTTCCCTGTCCAGTGCCTCCTAGATGTTACTAGCTTCTCCCCAGTCATAACAACCAAAGTGTCTCCAGAAATGGCCAAATTTCACCTGGGGGTCAAAATTGTCACTGGGTTGAGAATCACTAGGGCTTATTGAGGTGAAAAGCCCATGGTCAGGGCTAATTACTTTATTCCTGCACTGGTTCTGTGCTGTTGTATCCATTTTATAGTAAACGTTAATAATTAGTAGAGATGGTCTAGTTTCATTATTATTGTTCAGAGTTTTTTTTTTTTTTGATTGTTCATACATTTTGTTCTTCCAGTTGAACAATTAAAATAATTTTGTAAATGGGCTTCCCTGGTGGCGCAGTGGTTGAGAGTCCGCCTGCCTATGCAGGCGACACGGGTTCGTGCCCTGGTCCGGGAAGATCCCACATGCCGCGGAGCGGCTGGGCCCGTGAGCCGTGGCCGCTGAGCCTGCGCGTCCGGAGCCTGTGCTCCGCAACGGGAGAGGCCACAACAGTGAGAGGCCCGCGTACCGCAAAAAAAAAAAAAAAAAAAAAAAAAAAAAAAATTGTAAAATACTCCAGAATGGCCTGTTTTGAGTTGAAATTTTGTGGATTAAAGTGAGGAAACATAACATCCGTAAAATAGTAAATCTTTATATCCAGGAATATAGCATGGCTTTTCATTTATTCCAGCCTATTTTTATGTCTCTCACTAGGGCTTAACTTTTTCTTCATGTGGACGCTGCTTATTTACCACTACTGCAGTAAAGTACCATGACATCGTGGCTATAAGCAGGTGCTCTGGACTCAAACTGCTTGGTTCAAATTTCAGCTCGACCACTTCCCAGCCATGTGACCTTGTACAAACTGCATAACCTCTAATCACAGCAGTTTTCTCATCTGTAAAATGGGGATAATAGAATTTACATCACAGGTTTGGTATGAGGATTAACAAGAGTTTGTTTATATCATGGAAAACACTTAGAAGAGTGTCTGGTTTATTGTGACCAGTGTTATTGTAACAAAGAAAATCTTGCACAACCGTAAGAAAAGGCCAACAACTGATAGAAAAAGTGCTGGTAAGCATTTAAAACTGAATATTATTTGGAGGACAATTAGGCAATATTGATCACAATTTTAAACATTTATCCCTTTGACCCAAGAATTCCAGTATGAAAAAATTTTACCTACCTATTGCTATTTAAAGAATTTAATAATTTAACTGTCAATGCTCTCCAGCCAAAGACCACCAGGAGCACACCTGGAGTTGATGGTGAGGTGTCTCGAAAGAGGTTATTAGAATGAACATATAGGATTTGGGTTTGGGTTGAGTAATTTTCGGGAGGGTATGAGGAGTTCTCTAGAGTGTGCATTGTCAGAAAGAGGGAGCAATTCTAGGAAGGGTATCTTAATAAATCTCACATACAAGAAGGGCAAACTAGAGGTAAGATAAAACCGTAACTAGTAAAGAATTAGCAGTTACTCATTTAGCAAGAGAGACGTGTGTTTGGCATTTTGTGTTGCAATGTCTTATTCTGAGTTAGATGTTCCGTGAGATGTTTATGTCCAACAAGAGAAGGCTCTATCCTCTCAGTACCATCCTCTTAGTGCCTTGCTTCCAATTCTAGTTCCACTGTTGATATGGGTTTCTCTGTTTGCAGTGCTTTTATGTGGCTTTTGCATAGTACCATGACAGATCAAATTAAAGACTTACTATCATGGATATTTAGATATTGTAAACATATAATACGTGTGGACAGTATGTGGCCTCTGTACTATTGTTCTGTAATCCCATCTCCACCTAGATTTTCATTCTTTACATTTTCCTTTTCCTACAACAACTCTTAATGAATTTATCCCCTGTGTGATTTTCTTCAATGATCTAATTGATGATGGCAGAAACCTAGTCTAATAAGTCTAAGAAAACCATAGTGTTCAGGATAATCAAAAAGTACTGAGAGGCACATTCCCTTTGAGTTGGAATCATGAGAATGGTTTCTCAGTGATTCATGTAGTGAATGTGAGCCTGCCTTATCTTTTCTGGTTATCACAAAAGTTCAAAAGCTGCCTAATTTCATCTCTCTTTTATTCCTGAGATATACTTCAAAAGGCGCTCCTTTTTGTGAGAACTGTTGTTAGAAATTGAGGCAATGTTTTGAAAAGTAAATTTCCAATTGCTCGAGTGTTTTGAACCTGCAAACTTACATCATCCTCGTCAGTTATCCCAAGCTTTCATTTGAAAGTGTAAGTGCTTGCTCTGTCTGGGTAAAGTGCAACAGATTTTTCCCCCAAGCTGCGCTGACAAAGGTCACAAGCATACCCACCCCCAACAAGGCCTCTGACTTTATATGTAGAACCCTAGAAATACTCCTTTAGATGTCACGTAAGTGACCTCCCTAAATCCCTTCTAATTTTAAGTCTATGAATTTACAAACACACTACAGAACCTTATAGCAAAGATCTAACAAGTTGTGATTGCCACAAAAGCACTGGTCTGGAAATAATATTAAGGAAACTGGAAATCAGTGCTAGATGAAGATAATGAACATGCTTTATCATCTTTAAGGTCAAGACTTGGAAGACATTTCATAAAAAAAAAAACTATGAAACAGCATCCAGTATTTTGCTAGTCACTTAGTAATAAAGGGTAGCATTTCTTTTTTAAAAAATTTAAAAAAATTTTTATTTTATTTTATTTTTTTTTAAATTTTAACATCTTTATTGGAGTATAACTGTTTTACCATAGTGTGTTAGTTTTTCCTTTACAACAAAGTGAATCAGTTATACATATACATATGTTCCCATATGCATTTCTTTTTTAACATTTTTATTGAAGTATAATTACTTTACAATGGTGTGTTAGTTTCTGCTGTATAACAAAGTGAATCAGCTGTAGGTATACATATATCCCCATATCTCCTCCCTCTTGCGTCTCCGTCTCCCTCCCACCGTCCCTATCCCAACCCTCTAGGTGGTCACAAATCACGGAGCTGATCTCCCTGTGCTATGCGGCTGCTGCCCACTAGCTATCGATTTTACATTTGGTAGTGTATACATGTCCATGCCACTCTCACACTTCATCCCAGCTTAAGGGGTAGCATTTTTATTCTTTAATATTTTAAAGTTTTCTTTCCCTATACGTAAAATAAGTAATGCACAAGGGGGAAACTTCAGTGAACTTATTATTATTTTGTGTATTAAACATAAACTAACACTGCCTTACCCTTCTGCACACTGCACACTCGGAGCCTACGCTAGCTCTCACTGCCCAGCCAACACACAGCAGAAATGCACACTAGCAACTAGGCTTCAGCAGGAGAGGCAAGAAAGAGCCCTCCATCATAAGTGAAGAGCACTGAGCTTCTTTTTTTAAAAAAATTAAATTAATTAATTAATTTATTTATTGGCTGTGTTCGGTGCTTGTTGCTGCACGTGGGCTTTCTCTAGTTGTGGCGAGCGGGGGCTACTCTTCGTTGCAGTGCACGGGCTTCTCATTGCCATGGCTTCTCTTGTTGTGGAGCACGGGCTCTAGGAGCATGGGCTGCAGTAGTTGTGGCACGTGGGCTCAGTAGTTGTGGCTCACGGGCTCTAGAGCGCAGGTTCAGTAGTTGTGGCGCACAGGCTTAGTTGCTCCGTGGCACGTGGGATCTTCCCAGACCAGGGCTCGAACCCGTGTCCCCTGCATTGGCAGGCGGATTCCTAACCACTGCGACACCAGGAAAGTCCAGAGCGCTGAGTTTCTATTTACTGTGTAACTTAATCCCTGAGAGCCTATTTCCTCATCTGCGAGGTGAAAATGAAAATCCATGCTCTGTCCATCTCAGAGGTTGGGGTGAAAATAACACAAACACGTGGAAGCACTTTGAATGCTCCCAAGTGCCTCATGATTGTAGAGTTTTATGTGTCTGATAAAAGGAGGCAGAAAGCATTCTCATACCTCTTGCATGAAATCTTTGATTGTGTTCACCAGTTATCCGCATCCTGAGAATTAACTGGTGGGAGAAAGGAATTTGGCGAGCAGAGAACGACTGTGAAACAAATGATTAATCTGGATGATAGTACTAAACCCGTTGGCCAGGAACGAAAGAGCAGGTGCTGCTCATGTGATCATTGCCTCATCTCATCTCTTGAAGGGCTTGCTAGGGCACGTGAGCTGAGAGCTGCCAAACAGGCCGCAGGGCCAGGGGTGCACCTGTTGGAAGACGCTGGAAAAGCGGGCTCGTTTCCTCTCGTGTTGAAAGAAAGGGAACTATTTTCTTACTCCTCTCTCTCTCCCTCTCTCCCTCTCTCCCCCTCTCCCCCTCTCTCTCTCCCCCCTCCCTCCGTCCCTCCCTACACCCCCCTCTCTCCATTAATCAGCAAGCAACCCAGCTGCACATAAATATCCCAATCTTTCAGTTTGTCTTTTTTTTTCTTTTTTTTCATTACCCAACTTGGTTTTTATTAAAGCACCGTAGCTTTAATTAAGTATATAGTCTGGAATCACAGAACATGGAATCAAAGTTTTAATCTCCCATTTCTAGATATGTGGTTTTAACTTATAAGAGCGTCTGTTTATTCCTTGCTAAAATGAACATAGAATTAATACCTACTAATGTTTTTTTTTTTTTTTTTTTTGTGGTACACGGGCCTCTCACTGTTGTGGCCTCTCCCGTTGCGGAGCACAGGCTCAGCGACCATGGCTCACGAACCCAGCCGCTCCGCGGCATGTGGGATCTTCCCGGACCGGGGCACGAACCCGTGTCCCCTGCATCGGCAGGCGGATTCTCAACCACTGCGCCACCAGGGAAGCCCCCTACTAATGTATTTTTAATTATAAATGCTATCTAGAAGATTTAGTGGGCCTTGCAAAGCAGAAACCAGTGACACTAAAACATTTTAAAGTGTACATATATTTTGAAAGAATTCCAAAACCTGGGAAGTACAATTCTGATGAGAAAAGCCATTGATAAACAGAGTTGGCTTTAGGCAAGATTTAGATATCTGAGGTGAAGTCAAAAGTTTCTTTTTAATTTCAGAAATTTCATTTCTCCTTTTTCAGCTTCTCTACAATTCCATGTTCCATGGCCAATGGGACTTTCTCTCTTTAAGCTACCTTACTTAGAATTAGACAATTAAAATAATTTTTCAAGTAATTACATAGGCTGGTCACATATGTGCAAACTTGCCAAAGCTTCTGGTTGAAAAGTGAAAAATTCAGATACCTAGATATTTTCATTTATCCACCAATCTATTTATTCATTCAAGATCTATATTACTGAACATCAAGTACTGAGGGTAGAAAAATGAATAAGACATGGCCCATGCTTTTAAGAAAAGTTATCCCAAACTTATAAATTAAGAATTTATAGCACCTTCTTTCAATGCTGGGGCATTGCTTAGCAAGCTTTGTTTAATTCTCTAGGAAAATGTGCTTACTATACTAACTTATTTGTGGGTCAAGGCCAAGGATGCTGCTAAACATCCCGCAACAGAGAATTCTCCCTACATCAAATAATTCTCCAGTGCAAAAAAATCAATAGTACTGAAGTTGAGAAACTCTCTAAAGAGATGAAAAGCCACTATCTGGGGAAATCAGGAGACCTTGCCCTTCTTGGTGAGAGCAGTGTCAGTGCAGTTTCAGTGGTTTCTGCAGAGAGCCAATAAGTGGGTAAGAAGCCAGGAAGTGAAGGTTGTGAGTGGAAATTTTTCTCTTATAGTTTTTGATAGTGATGGATGTGAGATATGGTAGTAACACGAGAGGAGAGGCAGGGTTTTAGGAAAGATAATGGGTAGTACCAAAATGTTTTAAAGTACCTGAATCATCGGAAAATTTCATTTTTTACTTAGGTGTTTGATGCCTTTTAAGCCATAACTTAAGCCACAGTAGCAATAAATTATTTTGATGAAAGATCTTTACAGATTCTACTTCTTAGAAAGAGGAGAAAAATCTTGATACCTAATTATGGTCATGTCTCCATAATAGCAAATATTTAGCAGAGGAAAATACTGGAAGTGCCTTTATGTCGAAAGTTGGATTCTCACAAGTAAATGCTTTATGAAAATGTTTGAAGCTATTTTCACTCTGTAAAATGTCTGTATGTAAATAACTAAATTATTCATATTAGTTTGTTAACAGTCTTTCATTTATGAAATACAGACACCTCCTGAATTGTGTTTCCTGTACAATGTCTTTATGTCCAGAAGAAAAGTTCCTCTCAGTACCCTTCTGTTTGAGAAACGGGAGATTTCTGTTACCAAGAGAGAAAGTAAATGTCATTACTGTCAGAATTGTCTCTTTTTGTTTTAAGGAGGACTGGAAGGGTTTTTTTGCTTCATGTGAAGAAGTCAAAGAGCCCCATGGCTGAATGGGTAGTTCCTTTATTGCTAGAAACCTGGCAGAGGCTGTGGCTGGTGGTAGGAGTTTTTTGCATTGGCTGGTAAGCAGACTTGCAGCTGGAGGATGGGTCTCTCTTTTCATTGGACAGTTATCAGCTGCTGCAGCTGGCAAGATCAAGGTTACTTTTTTTTTTTTTTTTTTGAAGTGGAAGCAGCCAAGGCCATAGCACAGATAGATGATTTCCTGACATCAGCAGTTCTGAGTTAGAATTCAGCTGAAAACCATAGAGCATATTATCCTATGGATTACGAAGGATTTTATGGGGTTACTTAGGAAACAAACCACGATTTATATAGCATGACTTTATGATAAGATATGTTCTCAGTTCTGAACAAACCACAATTATTTTCTGTTACAATACAAATGGCTTGGTAACTTGCTTTATGAGACAAGCTTTCTTCTAAAATCATTGTACTGGTGAATTTCATCTCTTTCTAGATTCACTTCTCTCAATGAGAGTCCAAATATATGTCTTAATTATAAAGATAGGAATACAACTTTTATGAGATGGAAAAAGTTTTAACAACGGTTGATTAATTAATCTGTCTTTATTGCATCAGAAGAGTGACCATCTTTATAGACTGATTTGCATACCAAGAGGCTGCCTCTATCTACTGAACAATTTCTAGAAAGATATTGTTCCTGGGGGAAAATAACTTTTCTTTGGATAGTCTGAGGACAGTGGGTCTGCAAAACTGCTAACCCCAATTTTTTTCCCAGGAGAACCTTACACAAAATTGACTTGCTATCCAAGTCCTAAATGAAATCTTTTTTTTCTAATTTTTATATATAATTAAAACTATTCAGTTATTTTAACTAATTTATACATGCATATATTGTAACAATATTTTGTCTGACTGACCAACATTTGACTTTTTTATCAATCTGCCACAAACAATGAAACTGACCTTGACTTATAAAGCTGACATACATACTGTCAAAGATATCCCTGAACATTTTCTCTCAAGATGAAGAAAGAATGCAGAAGGGAGGGGTAAAGTGACTTTTTGCTATGACTTTGTTGAGTTCCATTTTAGAGAATATCCAAAGCTGTTAACAGGTTGACTTCAGAAACTCAGTGTAAGAATGTGACTTACAAAATCTCCTGGAATATCTGAAGAATCTTCATTCCTATCTTTATGTGTCATGGAAAAACTGCTGATAATCATTGACCAAGGTTAGTATCAATCAGGCAATGTATATGACTTTCTGAACATGACATTGAATAAAAACTTAATTTTTCTAACAAAACAAAAATTTCTTAGAAGAATTCTACTTTAGTGAGGTAGTTATATTTTTAACAAATTGATTCAACATTGAATTGCTAAATTACATTACATAAATATTGTTTCTAACCTCTTTTATACATGTCGTTTTAAAATACCATTTAAGATTCGTTCAGTACAGGAATATCGGGTCAATTATTTTATTGTATTTATGTGATTAATAATTTATTACACTAATTGCTTAGTCTTGTGGAAATAGTTAATAAACTTATCCTCATACCTTTCTCAAAGAAGAAATTTTTCCCTTGGAAGGTCCAATTTAGTCATAGGCATCTTTTCAGAAATTTTGGGAATAATCTTGTGTTTCAAGGATCCCCTAAAATTAAAATAAGCCCCAAACTGTTAATATTAGACACAGGATTATTTTTCCCCAAACTCTATTCCTAGCCTACAATGAACATGATAGACACACCATAATTTTATACCCTGTGGTTTAGAGATAATGGCAGACCCCGACAAGGAAGCCCTCCATGGGATAAGTGCTCTGTCTGGAGGTTCAGTTCCCATAGGGAGCAGAGAAGGCTGAACCCCAAGTAACTTAAGTAGGAGATGCAGACAGAACACTATCACTTGAGAAGTGCTATGATGTACTTACAAAAGGTGCTATGAAGAGTCCCCTTCCAATGTTCCATCACAGGCAGCAAACCCTCACCTGTAATGTAATTTACCTCAGTTGACTGTTGGGAAGATGGAATAAGATAATTCATATAAAGAATGAAGCAGGGGCTTCCCTGGTGGCGCAGTGGTTGAGAGTCCGCCTGCTGATGCAGGGGTCACGGGTTCGTGCCCCGGTCCGGGAAGATCCCACATGCCGCGGAGCGGCTGGGCCCGTGAGCCATGGCCGCTGAGCCTGCGCGTCCGGAGCCTGTGCTCCGCATCGGGAGAGGCCACGACAGTGAGAGGCCCGCGTACCACAAAAAAAAAAAAAAAAAAAAAAAAAAAAAAAAAAAAAGAATGAAGCAGGAACTGAGTATAAGAGTTAATCAATCTTTTTGCTGTGGCTGTTGGTTCTCCCTCCAGTTTAGAGACCTAATTTGGGCAATTTGGAGCTTCAGTTATGCTTGGATGGCTCCTTCCTCCACCAGCTTTGTCATTCAATTTCTTCCTGGATATAAACCACTTAGATAAAAGCCAAGAAATAAAAATAAAACAACCCCCCCCTCCAACATTATACACCTGACACACACTTCTCATGTTCCTACCATATAAAGGACGGCAGATTTCTTAATACTTTCCTCTTGAGTGTACATATACTTTCAAAGAATTTTTTTCAACTATTTATCTAATATATAGAGTATGTGCGCTGTGCCAGGCACTGGGGATACAAAGATAAATACATCCTTGCCTTGAAGATGTTCAGCTCAAGGGCACAACAGTCACTGACCAAGCGGTAATAATAGTGTACACGAGAACGGGGTGCAGAAAACCAGCAGGGAGGGGTTTCTACTCATGGAAACTCCTTATCCTTCTGCAGAGTTTTGGCGGGGCCTGGAGGAATTCTTCTTTGAGGGAGGAGGAGAACGTGTGGAGTAGCTGCTCAAGGGATGCAGATTAAACTGGATGAATTGTTTTTTGACAGGTGGCAAAGAGTAGGGTATTCCAGACACAGAGAGCAGTCTAAACACAGAGACTGGGGAAACGTGTGATATATGGAAAGAAAATAAGGTAGTTTGCCTATAGGTGAAGTGAAGGATTGATGTCTGGTGAAAATGGTAGAGAAAAGCTGGAAAAGTAGGTGGGGACAAATTGTGAAGTGCCTGTACACCAGAGGTGTCAGCTGACTGTAATGCTGTGCTAGTTGTGACAAACACAAGTGTCTTCGTTAGGGCTGATATAAAAAATTACCATAGAATGGCTGGCTTAAATAGCAAACATTTATTTCTCATGGTTCTGGAGGCAGGAAATCAGAGATCGTAGTGCCAGAAGGGTTGGATTCTGGTGAGGGTCCTCTTCTGGGTTGCAGACAGATGGCTTCTCATTGTATCCTCACATGGTAGAAAAAGAAAGAGCTCTGGTCTCTTCTTAATAGGGCATTCATCCCATTCTAGAGGGCTCCAGCCTCATAACCCAATTCTTTCCCAAAGGTCTCACCTCCAAATACCATCACATTGGGGATTAGGGCTTAAATATAATGAATTTTGGAGGAACACAAACATTCAGTCCATGACAAACAGCATCTCTGAGATTCGTAGTGATTTTTTTTTCCCCTTCAGACATTCCTTTGAGACCACATTCCTAGTAGAGATAAGTAGAATAATTCCTTCTTTTTTATGTCATCCCTACAACAGCGCCTGGCGAATATAGCTCGTCTCTTTACTTCTTAGTTTTAACTTTAGCAAAGATCAATGGCCACCGCTCCGTGAGTTTCTACCTCACAGATCATTTTTACAGATCAAGAAACAGAATCAAGGGGAACAGGTGTTAGTTACATAGGCATACAGAAAGAGTCCAGCTATTTTACCCCACTCCCTGAACTTGAAGAACAAGTCAGTATCAGCTGACATCTTTCTTTTGGAGCAGAGGGTTGGTAAGGCCCTGTTCTCAGCCCACACACACTCCACGTTTTTATTGCAGACCTCTTCTGTGCTGTGTGCTGAGGATGCAGCCGTGAACAACTCACGGACTCCTGGACAAGCTTAAATCTCAAGGTGCTTCAAGCTTCTTTTAAGTGTTATTGAAGAGACAGTAAAGTTTCTTTTGGAAAGAAATCTATTAAAAGAGATCAACCTGCCAGACAGGTTTATATTATGTTGTATTGTTTAAATAAAGCAATCATTAGCATTATGTTGTAATATCTTTGTAAACCATAACAAAGTGTGAATGAAAGTGGTTCTTAGGAGTGCTTTATAGTTTCAAATCTTAGAGGCTAAGTATTAGTCTGCTGCCTTCCAAAATATAACTTAGTTTTAATAAAATGACGTGGCTAGGCTTACTTATTCTTCAGTGCAGCTTGCTTAAAGCTCAAAACACATTTTATAGTCTTAAAGATCCTGTAGAATCTCCATTAGTAAATAGTTTTGTATGGATTGTGAAATTAGCCTTCTGATTCTTCAGAGGGGTTCTTTTGCTTGTTTTGTTTTTTGATAAATAGTAATGCATCCGTTTTTAATCCCATTCAGCACATTGGTAGGGAATTTAGTACTCAAGACTGTTTCCTGCAAGCCTAAATTTAAAGCTCAAAGTGAGGACAATACAGAAGGGAGTGAATGTGCAGTTTTTAAGAGTTCATTTGGCAGAATTTTATTTTCATTATACAAACCACAGAAAGCGAAGCTGGGTAAAATCTCGAATGTTAAGCATCTGAGAAGATAGTGGTTTTCGCCTAAAGGCAACTCTGAATGGTGGTGGGTTGAGGGGAGGACAGAGAGGCCGGGGATTTAGCTCACTAAAACAGAAAGTGAGTTAAAGTGAACTTAGGATAACTTGACTAGTAATTGATGCAAGACGTCCACGTTTGACTGTCGTACGGAGGGTTCAAGGTTGTGTATAGAAAGGGGCACAGAAGAAGGGTGAATCTAGGGCAGGGGGGGTGGGTTTGGGGCAGGAAAGAACCGAAGGGAGGGTGGGTTTCGGGAGCGGCAGTGATGGGAGAAAGCGCGCTGGAGGCAGGGAGCGCGCGCCGAGTCTCCTGCCCGGCCGGGCGCGCTGGCCCTGAGCCAGGGCGCGGTGGTCGAGGCGGGGAGACGAGCTCTGAGGGAGGCGGTACCCGGGCGGCAAAGTCCGGTGCTGGCCGAGGCGCCCAGCGGAGCGCACTAGTCTCCGTTTGTAAGAGGTGCTCAGGGAGCCGCCCCGGTGAGTTGACCGCCCGGCGGGAAGAGGCGGGAACCGCGGGGCGAGCGGCGCGGGCTCCTCCCCCGGCGCCTCGGCTATCTGGGTCAGGACAAGACGGCCGCGGCGGCGGACCTCTGGACGCGCTGGCTCCGGGACTACTGTCCGCCTGCCGCTTCGCTCCCAGCCGCCCCGTCAGCAGGCCCCCGGTGTCCGACAGCAGAGAGGCCGGCGCGGCGAGAACTGGCGCTGCGCAGGTGGGCAGTGGGTATCTCGGCTGTCCGGGGTGGGACGCGGCTGAGGATCGAGGCAGCACTTCCGGCGTTGGCCACCGCACTTCCGGGTCGTGCGGGCGTCCTCTAGGCGGCTGCAAGCCTGGGGGGCATCCTCCTCCGGGCGGCAGAGCGGGCTTGTAGCAGCTTAACCTGGCGCAACCCTCGCCCAGCCGGTGCCTGGGAAGTTTCAACCCCTGAGGTCGCCAGTATTTCCGCGCGGGCGCCCGGCGTGGGGTGCGTGGGGAGCGGGCAGCGTGCTGCCTCGGCCTGTCGGGTCCCTGCAAACGCAGATGTTTCTGCCGGAGACACTTGCTCGCTTCTCACCTGGGCTCCCTGGGTCTTTCTTACCTTTGTAACTTCAGCAAATGTTTTTGTTTTGTTTTGCTTTGTTTTGATCAGATTCTCCACCTATTTTACACAAAATGAAGGCTAGATTTTCAGTGGGACAAACATTTGCAAATAAGCCAAACATCAGGGAGGCCTAAATGAAAAATGATAAAATAGGAAAAAAAATGAAAACCGAAAGAAATATGAGTGTTAGAATTCACTTAGAAAGTATCAAGTTATCCAGGTCGCTGTAGAGGATCTAATCGCTAATTCAAGGTCTCAGAGCAATTCCTTTGGGAAACTTAAAACTCAGGGTCGTGTTCATCCATCTTCCAAGTTTATCAGAGTTCTATTTTTTATGTATTTCCCCCTACGAATCTGCTGATGAATTAAGTGAATATATATGCTAAATATTGCTGAAAGCATTGTATGTAACTTGGTAAAGCATAATTTCCCTTTCTAAAAATTAATTTTAAAACTAGAACATGAAAGTTAAATGTTTTCTGAAGTTAATGTTTTATGACAGGTTCTACAAAGGAATTTTAATGCAGAAATTTCAGTAGAGTCAACATTTTGATGATTTACTATTTCAGCAGAATTCTTAATTCTCATCTCTGCAAACAACGTTTAATTAAGTATTACCCATTAATTTTAGATGCCAATAATTTATAATAAAATAATGTCTATTATTTTACATTATTATTAGTACCTTACAAATTGAAATGTGACAGGAATAATACTTAGTATCTGATTATCTAGTCTCTCTCTATATATATTTTTAAACCAAGAATCAATCTTCCTTCCTTCCTTCCTTCTTTCCTTCCTTCCTTCGTTCTCTCTCTCTCCCTCCCTCTCTCTCTCCTTCTTTCTTTCTTTCTTTATGCCATGGGATCTTACTTCCCTGACCAGGGATTGACCAGGGCCCCAGCAGTGAAAGCGCTGAGTCCTAACTACTGGACGACTAGGGAATTCCCTAGTCCCTATTTTTAAATTACTGTGTTTTTATACTAAAGTGCAAGTGTCTACTACTAATGTGATAATTAAATGTATTAAAGTCATGTAAATGATGTAATATAACCTTTGAAATTATACTGCAGGCAAGCAGGTGTTCTGATTTTTAATGAGTGGCATTTTGCAAATTATTGGCTTAGAAGCACATTCATTTTATACTGATATAAAACTCAAGCATAGCTTGAGCTATTATTCTCTAATTGTGATTATTTAAAACAAATACATGCTCCATTGATTTTAGTTTTTTTCCCAGTTGATTTTCTCAGTTCTGAAGTCATATTTCAATATGGTAGTTCTATTTTTAGCTATTTAAGGAACCTCCATACTGTTCTCCATAGTGGCTGTATCAATTTACATTCCCACCAACAGTGTAAGAGGGTTCCCTTTTCTCCACACCCTCTCCAGCATTTATTGTTTGTAGATTTTTTGATGATGACCATTCTGACCAGTGTGAGGTGGTACCTCATTGTGGTTTTGATTTGCATTTCTCTAATGATCACTGATGTTGAGGATCTTTTCATGTCCCTGTTGGCCATCTGTATGTCTTCTTTGGAGAAATGTCTGCTTAGGTCTTCTGCCCATTTTTGGATTGGGTTGTTTGTTTTTTAAATATTGAGCTGTATGAGCTGTTTGTATATTTTGAAGCTTAATCCTTTGTCAATGGCTTCGTTTGCAAATATCTTCTCCCATTCTGGAGGTTGTCTTTTCGTCTTTTTTATGGTTTCCTTCTCTGTGACAACTGTGGATCTTTATTATAACACTGCTTTATAACTTAGGACCCTTACAACAGTATATTCTCTTTTTCCCTTCCCAGCCTTTGGGCTGTTGTCCTACTTTCTTACTTCTACATATGATAAAAACCTCATGATATGTAATTGTCATTTTTGCTGTAATAAGCAAATATTTTATGAATAAATCTTAAAATGAGAAAAATGACTTTTATATTTTGCCACATGTTTGCCACTACTGGTGCTCTTCATCCTTTGTGTAGATCCAAGTTTCTGTGTGTTATTATTTTCCTTCTGCCTGAAGAACCTCTGTTAGCATTTCTTGTAGTGAATGGCCGCTGGTAATGGATTCTCTCACCTTTTCTTTGTTTAAAAAATTCATTATTTTACCCTCATTTTTGAAAAATATTTTACTGGGTGTAGAAATGCAAGTTGACCTTTTCTTTCAGCACTTTAAAGATGTCACTCTGTTGTTTTCTTGCTTGAATAGTTTCTGAGGTGATGCCTTGGAGACAGTGTCAGCTGTAATCTTATCTTTTTTTCTCTGTACATAATATGTCTTTTTTCCCCCATCACTGGCTGCTTTTCAGATTTCTTTATCAATGGTTTTCAGCATTTTAATAATGTTTTGCCATGGTTTGGTTTTCTTAATTTATTCTTCTTGGATTATGTTTACCTTCTTGGATCTCTGGGTTTATAGATTTTGTACAACTTGGAATTTTTTTTGCCATTTCTCCTTCAAATTTTTTTTGTTACCCCTCCTTTTCTTCCCTTTAACTATATATGTTTTAGACTGCTTGATATTACCCTATAGGCTCTACTTGGTTTTTTGTTTGTTTTTTAGTCTTTTTAAAAAATCTGTGTGCTTCATTTTGGATGATGTCTTAGTCCATTTGGATTGCTATAACAAAATCTTGTAGACTGGGTGGCTTATATACAACAGAAATTTATTTCTCATCATTCTGGAGGCTAAGAAATCCAAGATCAAGGCACTGGCAGATTCACTGTCTTGTGGGGGCCTGCTTCCTGGTTCATAGCTGGAACCTTCTTGCTGTAACTTTATGTCGTGGAAGGAACAAGGGATCTTTCTGGGGTCTCTTTATAAGGGCCCTAATCCTATTTATGAGGGCTCTGCCTCCTAAAGGGTCTCCATCCAATACTGTCACCTTGGGATTAGGATTTCAACGTATGAATTTGGGGGGACACAAATATTTAGTCTATAGCAGATGGTTTCTATTGCTATGTCTTTGGGTTTGCTGATATTTTTTTTTTCCTGTAGTGTTTCTCTGCTGTTAATCTCATTTAGTAAAATTTTATTTCAGTTATTTTATTTTTTATCTTTAGAGGTTCTTTTTGGTTCTGCTTAATGCCTTCTGTAACTTTCCTCATCATGTTTATGTTTTCCTTTAGCATATTTTTAATATTTATGTTAAATAATGACCGTAATATCTGTAATAGTTGTTTTAAAACCCTTATCTGCTAATTATATCACCTCTGTCATTTTCCTGCTTTTTTACATGTCTAGTAATTTTTGATTAGATCATCAGCATTGTGATTTTATGTTGTTGAGTTCTGGATTTTTTCTATTCCTGTAAAGAGTGTTGGACTTGCTACTGAAGGCAGTTAAATTACTTGTGAATCAGTTTGATCCTTTGAAGGCTCATTTTTAATCTATTTTAGAGCAGGTCTAAATAGCCTTAACTCTAGTGTTAATTTAGCTGCATTAGCAAGCGATTACCCTTCTGAAGCCTCTACTGAAAGTCTCAAGTAACTCATACACTCTCTACACTCTGGATGGTAAACACTTGAACACTTACCAGTTCTGTGTAATGTTTAGGAATAGTTCAGCTTACAGCCCCCTGGTAATTGTTCTTTCCCTTGAAATTGTTTTTTGCCTGGCTCAGTGGGGTTTCACTCTGTGCATGTGCAGATTGGTATTCAATTAAAGATGCAGGGAGAGGGACTTCCCTGGTGGTCCAGTGGCTAAGACTAGATCCCACATGCATGCCACAACTAAGAGTTTGCATGTTGCAACTAATGATCCCACATGCCACAACTAAAAATCCTGCATGCCACAACCAAGATCCCGCGTGCTGCAACTAAGACCTGGCGCATCTGAAATAAATAAATAAAAATTTTTTTAAATTAAAAGACTCAAGAATAGCACTATGTGTATTTCTGGAACTCTTTCGCTGCAAAACTCCCTCATCTTCAGTACTAACTGGGCACAAATTCTGGGTGCTTCAGTTTCTCTGAACTCTGATCTCGGTTTAACTCAGTGAGATTACCAGGCTCTGTTTGGTTTTCCCTTCCCTGTGCCATAGTCCAGAAATTGCCTCCAACTGGAAACCTGGGGAGATCATAGTACTTTCCTCTTTGTTTCCCTTTTATCAGGGATTAAGGATGGCAGTGCTATAATAATTTGCTCCTTGAGAAAGTGTCAGGAAAAACAAACCGAAATATTTGCAAATTTAATTTCCTGTAACAGACAGTTTACCATTATTTGTATCATTTCTCCCAAGTTGCAAACAAAATTTTTTTTTTTTTTTTTTTTTTTTTTTTGCGGTACGCGGGCCTCCCACCGCCGTGGCCTCTCCCGCCGCGGAGCACAGGCTCCGGACGCGCAGGCCCAGCGGCCATGGCTCACGGGCTCAGTTGCTCCGCGGCATGTGGGATCCTCCCGGACCAGGGCACGAACCCGCGTCTCCTGCATCGGCAGGCGGACTCTCAACCACTGCGCCACCAGGGAAGCCCGCAAACAAAATTTAATACAGGTGTTTACCTGTTTATAAAATAGGGGAAATTGATGGGAAAACAATTTTGGAAACTTCAAAGTTTGTATAAAAGCCTTATTGTATTTTACTCTCCTTACAAAGGTTTATCATTGTATTTATATACTCATTGCCATTTTAAAGTCTCAGAAGGAAAGGGGGATTTATATTATTGTTTTCCTTTAGTGGCCTTCTTTAAGAACAGTGATAAGCAATAAAACTAGTGAAGAGGGGATGAAGTAAAGAAAGATTATGATGCATTTTGTCAAAGTAGCTAAGTTTATATGCAACAAGTTTATGTTTATATGGAAGTTTATAAGTTTATATGGAAGCTTAGGCCCATGTAGCCCAAAGCTTGGGTCTTTGATGCAAAATGGTGAAAGTTCAGAAGGAGAAAGGAGTCAAAGAAATTACTTTTTTGTTACTTTAAAAATAAGTGAACATTTGAAAGAAAATAAAAACATTAAGACCTCAGACAGAAATAGAAATGTAAGAAGCAGAAGAATTCCAGGTCAGAAGAAGAAAAGTATAGCCTGCGCCTACATTAGCATCTCTGCTTTCCATGTTGAATAAAAGAGATGAGGTGGTTACAAACTTGCCACAACTCTTTGTCTATTTTATATCTCAAACCCCATTTTAAAATGTTTATCACTGTAAATTGGAGTAGAAAATGTTAACTAGATGCCAAGGAAGAGCTTTTTCTTGGGCTTTCCTTAAAGATTAGATAAAACCCAGACATTAGCACACTAGTTAATTTTATACAAATAAAAGGTTCAGACACAGTTAAGCATAATTTGAATTCTTAAATAGTTTTTTTCAGAAATTTATAATGATGCTTTTACCTCTATCATACCCTTTTTTTTTTTTTTTTTTTTTTTTGTGGTACTCGGGCCTCTCACTGTTGTGGCCTCTCCCGTTGCGGAGCACAGGCTCCGGACGCGCAGGCTCAGCGGCCATGGCTCACGGGCCCAGCCGCTCCACGGCATATGGTATCTTCCCGGACCGGGGCACGAACCCGTGTCCCCTGCATTGGCAGGCAGATTCTCAAGCACTGCGCCACCAGGGAAGCCCTATCATATCCTTTAAAAATATATGGAAAAGAGTAAATTTCAGATCAGAAGTAGAATACAAATTGTGAATTAAAGTTGATACTTTACACTGGTTGTCAGTAATATCCATAAAGGTAGTATTTCTACTCAGCCACATACATTATAGAGGCAATTACTCATAGTTTATTTTAGTTTGTGATTTATCAAGTGTTATTAAATTTTTTTGTGATGAGGTAGACTTGGTTTTTGTCGATTGAAAAAGCCCTAATATTTTTGTCTTGGGAAAGACAGAAACAATGTTCATTTACATGTATACTTTTAATTTTAGAAACAAAAACCAGGAAATGCCTCGTTCCACAAACAAAGAAATTATACTTGGCATCATGGTGGGAACTACTGGAATCAGCTTGCTGCTTCTGTGGTACCACAAGGTTCGTAAACCAAGGACAGCAGTGGATTTACCTAAATTTCTTTCTCTGGGTAATTCACTTGATTTGATGCCTTTGCAAGATGAAATGCCTAATGGCCAAGGAACAACAGCTATCGTTCAAGGAAGGCAACTTCAGATATTGGAGAAGTTAAATGAATTACTGACAAATATGGAAGAACTCAAAGAGGAAATCAGAGTTCTTAAAGAAGCCATTCCAAAGCTGGAGGAATATATCCAAGGCGAACTTGGAGGGAAGATAACTGTTCACAAGATAAGTCCTCAGCACAGAGCTAGAAAAAGAAGGCTTGTCACAGTTCAAAGTTCAGCAGCAAGTAATAGTTCAGAGGAAGCGGAAAGTGAAGGAGGGTAAGATTCTTTAAGATGTTTCCCATGTTGAATTGATTATTTATTGCATTATTGCTATTACTTAGGTACTTTCATTATACATTCCCAGTCATATATTCTGTTACTAAGAAGGCATAAAAAGGAGTGATTATTTTGTCTTATGTTACAATTAAAATGTTATTCCATAGAGGTCAGTATTTTAGTTTAGACCTCAATGACAAAAAGAATGTAACTTACTCTAGTGCTAGGTGGCATCACATGAGTATAGAGGAAGACAATGATTGTTTGCCTAAATGTGTAACCTGTTTTTATATGTGGCCACTGTGTGACCCCTTACATAAGAACTGTCCAAAAAGTACTATCTAATACTGTGATGATGGAAATGGTCTAAATCTGTGCTGCCCAATACGGTAGCCAGTAGCCACATGTGGCTATTAAGCACTTGAAATGTAGCTAGTGAAACTGAGGAACTGAATTTTAAATCTCATTTCATTGTAATTAATTTAAAATTAGCCACATGGGACTAATGGCTACTGAATTGGGCAGTGCAGACCTAAAAAGATTTGAGAATGTACAAGTGACTCAGTTTCATCCTTGCATGGGTAATTCATTGAATTCTACAATCAAGAACATAAATAATGTTTTTTTAGGGGAAAAACAAATGATTTATGAAAAAAGGAATTGTGCCTGACTAGTGTTTCTAAGGAGTGAAATAGGCAAGTAAATAAAGATGCACCAGTGAATGTAGCATAGCCTGAAATTCTTTAAGGCAGGGACTCTATGTTTTCATCTTCGTATTCCTAACACCTATTATTGTGCCTACCACTGAGTAGATGCCAGTAACTATTTCTTGAATTAATGAGTGACCTGCTAAATAACTATAGAATTGGAAGAAGGAGAAGGGATCTGGAGAGAGGAAACAAAGTATAGGGATTTAAGGGTGATTTCATAGATAAAGAAGTGTAAATGGTTGATGAGGTCTTTGAGATCAATAATAGGTCTGGAATTACTTAGCATCTTTATATAGAACTGGAGAAATAACTTATGAAAAATCTTTCAGAGAGAGAAGAGCCACAAATGCTAGATCTAGATAACAAGAAGGTCTTAAAAATTTGTGTTCCTGAACAGGAAAAGTTGTAGACTGGTTTTAAAATAGGCAATGAAATGGTTTTTGTTTGTTTGTTTATTTTAATTTTTATTTGTTTATTTTTGGCTGCGTTTGGTCTTTGTTGCTGGACGCAGGCTTTCTCTAGTTGTGGTGAGCGGGAGCTGCTCTTCGTTGCAGTGCACGGGCTTCTTATTGTGGTGGCTTCTCTTGTTGTGGAGCATGGGCTCTAGGTGCATGGGCTTCAGTAGTTGTGGCACGCGGGCTCAATAGTTGTGGCTCACAGGCTCTAGAGCACAGGCTCAGTAGTCGTGGCGCGTGGGCTTAGTTGCTCCGCGGCATGTGGGATCTTCCTGGACCAGGGCTGGAACCCATGTCCCCTGCATTGGCAAGCAGATTCTTAACCACTGCTCCACCAGGGAAGTCCAGGCAATGAAATGTTTAAAAGGAATCTAAAATAGTTCTAAATAATTTAGAACTGTAACTCAGAAAAGACGTTTGTTAATTATTATGGGTATAGAGAACAGCAGCTTAGGACTCTGATAATGATAAAAAATCCGACCATAACGTTGCGCATCATTGAGAGTTACTGAAGACAAACCAATGGTTATCTTACCTTTCGCAGATCTGTGGTGTTTCCTCACCGGGAGTCCCATGTGCAGTTTTGTCAGTCACATCTTAGAAGGGACGTAATGGAACTAAAGACTAGCCAGAGAAGATCCACTAGACTGAGGGAAGAGATGGCAGCTCTGATGAAGGGGTTTAGGCCAAAAGGATCAGTGGCCCTTAATCTTAAAAGACCCTGGTTAAGCTGAGCACAGGCTTGCTCAAGAAATTCTAGTATTATAGAAAGACAGGCAACCTTTGATAAGATTAGGATAAGTTTAGGACAAATAAAAAGAAGATAGGGCTTCCCTGGTGGCGCAGTGGTTGAGAGCCCGCCTGCAGATGCAGGGGACATGGGTTCGTGCCCCGGTCCGGGAGGATCCCACATGCCGCGGAGCGGCTGGGTCCGTGAGCCATGGCTGCTGAGCCTGCGCGTCCGGAGCCTGTGCTCCGCAACGGGAGAGGCCACAACAGTGAGAGACCCTTGTACCGCAAAAAAAAAAGAAGATAATTATGAGACTTAATTAATTTTAAGTAATGGTGTAGACATAAATTTTTTATGTGGGTTCAAGAGGGATTTGTGAAATCTATGAATAGTAGTCACATACTGCTAATAAAAACTAGACATATCAAAACTTTAAGATTGATGTCAAGTAAGTCATCCCCTTCTCTTGCTTGATCCTGGGTGCCTTTGTTAGCAAGAGTATGAGAGTAGATGTACTAGAGCCCTAATAATGGACTAGACAATAATGGACAATGAATGGCATTGAAAGCAGAGGGAGAGTTAAATGGAAAAGGAAGATGTGGTACATATATACAATGGAATATTGCTCAGCCATTAAAAAGAATGATACCATTTGCAGCAACATGGATGGACCTGGAGATTATCATACTAAGCAAAGTAAGTCAGAAAGAGAAAGACAAATATCATATGATATTGGTTACATGTGGAATCTAAAAAAAATGATATGAACGAACTTATTTACAAAACAGAAACAGACTCGCAGACTTAGAGAATGAATTTATGGTTACCGGGGGGGAAGGGTTGGGGGAGGGATGGATTGGGAGTTTGGGACTGACATGTATACACTGATCTATTTAAAATAGGTAACCAACAGGCCCTACTGTATAGCACAGGGAACTCTGCTCAATACTCTGTAATAACCTAAATGGGAAAAGAATTTGAAAAAGAATAGATATATGTATAACTGAATCACTCTGCTATACACCTGAAATAACACAACATTGTTAATCAACTATAATCCAAAATAAGAGTAAAATTTAAAAAAAATAAAGTAGAGGGAGAGAAACTGTTTCCTCCTTAGCTCTACTTTAGAAAAATAAACAAAAGCAAAGAAAGAAAAACAATTTGTTTCTTTTTCTGTTTTGAAAGGAATAAGATACAGAAAGATCTAACACATCTTTCTAAATAAACACCTAGAAGCAAACTTTTTAAATAAGTAAAAAAATAAGTAAAAATAATAAGTAAAAATAAGTAAAAATCTTCATTTCTGTGTGAGGACTTTCTCTAGTTGTGGCAAGCAGGGGCCACTCTTCATCATGGTGCACAGGCCTCTCACTATGGTGGCCTCTCTTGTTGTGGAGCACAGGCTCCAGACGTGCAGGCTCAGCAGTTGTGGCTCATGGGCCCAGTTGCTCTACGGCATGTGGGATCCTCCCAGACCAGGGCTCAAACCCGTGTCCCCCACATTAGCAGGCAGATTCTCAACCACTGTGCCACCAGGGAAGCCCGTAAATGCTATATTTTATAAAATTACATTTTGTAAATTGTTCTATAGATATAGGAATGTAATTGATCATAAATAATAGTTTTATTTACTTATCTGTAAATTCTGTTAGATTTTCTTTTTTTCTTTCTTTCTTTTCTTTTTTTTTTTTTTTTTTAAATATTGAATAGTGTCTTTGTTTGAGCTGCTATAACCAAGTACCATAGACTGGGTGGCTTATAAACAACAGAAATTTCTTTTTCACAGTTCTGGAGGCTGGGAAGCCCAAGATCAAGGTTACAGCAGATTCAGTATCTGGTGAAAACCTACTTTCTGGTTCATAGACAGTATCTTGCTGTGTCCTTGCTGGGTGGAAAGGGAGCTAGGTTTTCTTTCTACTGAATAATCTTCAAATAATAACAGTTCTGTTTCTTCTTTCCCAATTCTTATAAATTTTTTTTCTTTTAATATTCTGCTAACAGGACCTGTAGTACCATGCTAAGTAGAAGCAGCAATATTGGACATCCTTTTCTATGTCTGATTTTAAGGAGAATGCTTATAATGTTTCATCATTACATATGATCTGTATCATAGTTTTTGGTTTATATTCTATTATAAGAAGTTCTATTCCTTGTTTATGCATTTGGTATTTCTTTTGTGCTGAAATGTTGTTGAATTTACTGAAAAGAATTTTTTTGGTAACCACTAAAGTGATCATATAGTTTTTCTCTTTTTAATCTGTTATGTTAGAGAAATTTTCTAATGTTAACTGTGCTTGTAATTAGTGAGATAAACTCAATTTGGTTACAATGCATTCTCTCATGTGTGTTGAAGTTTTTTGGTTGGTATTTTGGAGGATTTTTGCATCTATGTTTATATGTGAAATTGGCCTATAGTTTTCATTTCCTATTATACTATACTTGTTTGGTTTTGGTATTAGTTTTACTAGCTTCATAAAATGAGGTGAGAAATGTTTCCTCTTTTTCAATTCCTTAGAAGAATTTGAGTAATTCTTTGCATATATTGATAGAACTCGCTATATAGCTATCTGTGTCCCCCCCTTCTCTCTCTCTCTCTACTAGAATATATATATAAATTCTGATTTAATTTATTTAATGGCTATAGGAATATTCAATTTTTTCTTATAAAAATAACATCTTTATTGAGATATTAATCATATACCATAAAATCACCCTTCTAAATTGTACAGTGTAGTGGGTTTTAGTTTAAATAATATTGTCTGACATTAAACCAGTTACTTTCTTTTAGTTATTATTTTCTTACTATATCTCAGGTGCATAGAATTGGATTAAAAACTGTCTTTAGCTCATGCAAACACTTATTACTGGTGCATGCATGTGCCACTTTTACTCAATTATTTAATTTGTTATTATAGATAATGTAATAAGCATCTATGAAACCATTTGGCTCCCTGCCTCCCCTCACCTGAGGGTAACTATCATCCTGAGTGTATAATATATATTGTTCATTCCTTGCTGTCCTTTTTATATAATTTTATTGCATATGTGTGTATTCCTTAAAAATAACATTGAACTTTGATTGTTTTATGAAAAGGGGATCATGTTGTATATAATTTTAAGAGCTTATTTTTCCACTTAATATAAGTTTGTTAAGAGTCTTCCCTATTTTTCACATCACAGTATTTCTTTCATTTTGACTGTTGGGTAATATTCATCCACTCTCTTGACTGGGCATTTCAGTTGTTTCCTGGAGTTTCCTATTGTGAAAGTACTGTTGTCTATATTCTTAACACCTACCTCCTTTTGTACATGTGCCAGAGACTTGGTTACTGAGTCCTCAGATATGTGAAAGTTCAATATTAATAGATGATGCCAACACGCTTTTCCAGCTGGTTTCACCAGTTTACATTCACATCAGATCCGTGGATTGACTTCCTCTCCAACATTTGGTATTGTCAGATTTTTAAATTTTGTAAATGAAACAGGTGTCAATAATATCTCTCTGTGGTCCTGATTTGTATTTCTCTGATCACTAGTAAATGTTGAACATCTTTTCTTATGTTTATTGGCTTTATGTATTTTTTCATTTGGGAAAACCTTTGAACTTATTTCTGTTGCATTTATTGTTTTTTTATTGAATTTTAGAAAATATTTATTCTTGACATTAATGTTCTCCAGTTGTACATGTCACAAAATATCTATTCCTGGTTTTTAATTTGTGTTTTTGCATTTTTGAAAATATCTTTTGATTAGCAACAGTTTTTCATTTTAATATAGTCAAATTGGTTAATCACTCATAATTAATAATCATTAATAATCATTTATAGCTAATGCTTTTGTATTTTGGTTAAGAAAATTTCTTGCCCCAAAGACTAAAAGTTATTCACCTATATTTTCCATTTAGAGTTTAAAAAATTATTTTTAACACTTAATTCCTTATACCATCCTTACACCTTAGAGTTATTTTTTAATATTATAAGACAGAGATTCAATTTCAACTTTTTCCATAGAGATAACCATTTCTTTTCAGCTCAGTCTGTTAACTTCTCACTAATCTGACATGTCACATCTGTCATATACCACACTTTCATTTGTGTATGAGGCTGTTTCTTGGCTCTGTTCTGTCAGTCACTCATCTATCCTTGTACCAATAGCACATGGTCTTTAATTATTATAGCTTCATGATAAGTCCTAATATCTGGTGAGGTAAGTCTTCTCTCCCTGCTCTCTTTCTTAACAGTGCTTTGACTATTCTCAGCTCTTTACCTTTTCATGTAACTTTTAGAATCATCTTATTAAATTCTATGAAATTTCTGGTAAGGTTTATAAAATTGGAACTACATTGAATTAATCTGGAGAGAATTTACTTATTTATAATATTGTTGTTTATAGCCATGAACATGATATATTTTTCCATGAATTTAAGTTATTTTATAAACAGCTTTTAATATATCTTTTATGATATTCTCCGTAGAATTTTTACATATATTTTATTAGATTTATTCCTGGGTGTCTGATATTCTCTGAGATCATTGTAAGTAAAGTATTTTATATAATTTTGTTTTTTAGGCTTTTTGCTGCTAATATATTAAGAATGAATTTTAATCTTATATGCAGCCAACCTGCTAAACTCTATTAGTCTCATAATTTGTAGGTTTTTAAAATATGTTCTATGTAAATAATCATATCATCTGCAATAATATGAAGGTTATGTTTGAACAACGGTGTGAAACAGGTGAGGAAGTAAATTATGTAGATATCCAGTGGAGAACATAGCAGGCAGAAGGACAGCAAATACAGATGTTAAAGCAGGAACATGGCTGATGTGTTCAAGGAATATCAAGGAAGCCAGAGTTCCTGGAGTGCTGAGCAGGCAGGAGAGTAGTAGGAGATGAGGTCAGAGGTACTGGACTAGATTATGTAGGGTCTTGTAGACAACTCTAAGGACTTAGGTTTTTACTCTGATTTGGTCATCCACTGGAAGATTTTGAGCAAAGGGTGACATGATCTGATTCAGCTTTTTGAAGGACCATTCTGGCTCCTATGTTGAGAATAAACTACAATGGTCAAGGACTAAAGCAGGGAGACATGATAGGAGGCCATTGCAATAATCCAGATAACGTGATGGTGGTCTAGACCAGGGGAGTAGTGGGTAAAGGTGGTGAGAGGTGGCTGGGTTCTGGATATATTTTGAAGATAGAACTAACAGGAATTTCTGAATGTTGCTTAGGACAGACAAAGAAGTCAAGGATGATTCTAAGTTTTTTGGTTTGAGCAATTAGAATGAAGTTGCCACTGATAATGTTGTTGAAGAAGTTAAGCATCATTTCACATAGTGTCTTCTTTATAAGGACTTTGAAGGAAGTTTGAGTCTTATTATTGGAAAAAAGTGCATTTCTCTCAAGAATTTGCTTCACTTCTATCTTTGTTAGTATCTGTTGGGAACCGTGACTGCTTTAGCTGCTGGAAGATGTAGAACCACATTTGTGTGCCTTTGTAGAGCAAGGGTATAGATATCTAAAGTATATGTACTTTTTTATTGACCTCATTCACATTTGGCCTTGTCTTTATCTTTTCCTACCACTTCTGATTTGTTCTCTTATATGTTATATATACCTATATACCTCCTTAAAATCTTTTTAGAACAGAACAGTGTGTAAATAAATGAAAACAAATTGTTTGCGTTGTATGCCACCAAAAAGGAAATGTGGGAGGTAGCATGAATTTTTAAAGACTAAGCTAAGAGTTAGAACATCGTCTTGAACTACAAATTAACATATGTGTGTGTGCATACGTATATATATATAAATACATACATATGTATGTATAGATGTATATTATATATATATTTAATATATATACCTGAGTGCCTGCTGAGTTCCTACAACTCTGTATCATTCATTCAGCAATATTCAGTGCATATCCACTATGTGTCAGGTGCTGTTCTAGGCACTTGATGACACCAATTAATAAAACAAAGAATCCTGTTGTCAGGGAGCATGCATTCTAGTGGGGGAGATACTGACAAAAATAGCACATGTAGTAGGTTAGTAAAGTATATTAGAAGATGGTATGTACTACAGAAAAAAACATCAAGCATGATAAGGGAGACTGGAGGTGAAGGAAATATACAGGGAGGTTGGAGTGTGGTGGTCGCAGCATTAAATAGAGTGGTCTGGATGGGTCACATTGAGAAGATGACATTGACAGAAACTTGAAGGAAGTGAGGGTGTGAGTTATGTCCCCTTCTGAAGGAAGAGCCATTCCATCAGCAGGAACAGCAAGAAAAGGTCTTGAGGTAGGAGTGTCCCTGGCTTGTTTAAGGAACAGCTGGGCAGCCAGCACACAATTGACTGAGTGAGAAACGTGGTGGGAAACAAGGTCAGAGAGGTGACTGAGCTGGGAAAGACAAATCTCATCTAGCCTCATAGACTGTTATTAGGACTTGAGCTTTTTCTGAGTGAAAAGGGGCACCATTACAGGGTTTCAAGCCTAAGAGTGAAATGATTTGACTTACATTTTAAAAGGATCACTCTATCCATTATAGTATAACTTTACAGAGAGTTGATGATTATTTCTGCAATTTTAGGTATATTACAGCTAATACTGATACCGAAGAACAGAGTTTTCCACTCCCTAAGGCATTTAACACTCATGTAGAGGAATTAAATTTAGATGCCCTTATTCAGACAGCTGATAATTTACGTATGAATGAATCCAGCAAAATGGAGAGTTTTGAACTACTTTGTGACCACAAAGAAAAGGTAAGAAATATGTGATAATAACATGCTTGTATAGTTTTAATTTTTTACTTAACCTACTGTCCCATTCATGTTATGACCATAACAATTGTGTCACAGTTTACACAAGCTAAATGATTGATGTAAATTTTTTTATAGTATCACTATAATTTTTTAAAAGTAAATATAAGAGTCTATTAGGCTCTAAGGTCATAGAAATGAAAACCAGAGATATGATTATATAGACTGACATTGATTTTATCAATCTGATGTATTTCGTAAATATTTTGTAACAGATAAAGAATAAGACATACTGCTTCTCTGGAGGGAGGAAAAGCTACATTTTAAGCTCGCTATCTTACAGTTACTAATATAATAGCCATTAGTATTTCACTGTGTCCTACCAATAATCGTTTTCCAGTGTTTAATGCTGGGCTGAATTGGGAAAGCTCATCCTTCCCACCACCACCAAAGGAAAAAAAAATGGTGGGTTTTGCAATATCACAAAGATCAATAAATCTTTTTCTTTCCCATGAGAGATTTAAGTCTAACCTTTGAGGATTTAGCAACCCTAAACGCATCACCTAAAAGTTTTTAAATCTCCATGATTGTATTTAGGTAATTTAGGTAAAAAATGTGACTCCTCTTTTGAATGTATGTAATCTCTAATAACTTACAGATATTATCTGAAATGACCATTGAAGCATCATATTAATAATAGATAACTTAGAAAGGAAAACAAGGAGAGGATACTACAACCCAGAGAGAATTTATAAATTCTGATACCTATCAAGTTTCTTGTCTTTGTAGGTGTGGAGCTGGTGTCTGCATAATATTCATTGGTTTTAAGATCCAAATGTAACACTACATTACAACACATTTTGTAGCCATGGATATTTGAATTTAAAGTGTGATATGCACATGAATAGGTACAGTCATTTCTAAGGACCAGTTTACCTAATTTTTTAAAAGTTGCAGTGGAAGACACAGTCTGGTCACATTTCTGAGTTTATCTAATGTGCAGTTCTGTCTATTCAGTTTAGAGATGAAATAGAGTTTATTTGGCGGTTTGCTCGTGCTTATGGAGACATGTATGAGCTATCTACAAATGCACAAGAAAAGAAGCATTATGCTAATATTGGTAAGTATTTTGTAAATATTAATTATCCTCAAGTAGTAATCATTATCTATAGTAAACCACTAATGAATTTTAATTAAAGCTAAATTATCTTAGCTAAAACAAGTATGTTTAATCTATTTCAACATATCCTAGTACTTATATAGTCTAAGGACAGAAAGGTTTTTTTAGAATAAAAGTACGTTCTTAAAAAATATTTGAGCATACTAGAACAGGCAACTGAAAAACTCAAATTCCAGCTTTCAAAGTTTATAAAATCACAGAAAGATGATACATTAAGTGGTAATAATATGAGAAGCGATAATAGCAGTAGTCTTTCACCACAATTAAAATAACCCTCCTTACTCCCTGTAACGTAGAACTCCAGGTACCATAAAGAAATAACTACTCATACTTTAATGTTTTCTTCACAATTTATCTTGGTAAAACAAGATTAGCCTTGTTTGAAGGCTAATCTTGTTTAAACTAATTGTTTAAGCTGAGCACTGAGTCCATAGTTGTTCGTTATACTGTCCTCTATTTTCCACAGTAACAACAGCAAAAGAAAAACAGCTAGAATGTCAAATTTGATATATATATAAACCTTGGCTCTCACTGAGTATCAAACTCTTTCTTGCAAAAAGCCCCCTAAGTTTCAGGATAGTAATTTGACATCAAAACTTCTTTATTTTTTATATTTTTTATTTTTTTATTTATTCCAAAGACTTCTCTTTTCCAAACTTTCCTTCTCTGAGATAGCATGAGGAAGAAACAGCCAGAAGATAATGATACTGCCAATCTCCTTCCAGTCTAGTTCCCTGTCATTTTTATTTCTAAAAAGGAAATATTTTCAAGTTCCTTGAAATTACATTTCTTCCGCTTGTAGGTTTCTTTGCCAAGTGGCCTCTGTACTTTAATTCTTAGTGGGAGGAGGATGGAAGGAATTCCCCTTGTTGTTCTTTACATATTCATCATCAGCTTTGTGGGGCAGTTTTTCTGTAGCAGTCCTTCTTGCAGACCATAAACAAAATGGAATTCTAGGGAAGAGATTTATTAACTTGAAGGTAAATAAAAATTTAGCCAAACAGAACAGACTGATTTATTTTTATATCTACTGAGAAAGTCAGAGTATATCTATGTAAACTGTTCCAACATCCGTCAATATTAAATATATATTAAATAATTTAAAAATATATATTAAATGTATTTTTTTTCTTGAGCACCTCCCTGCCCTGGGCATTAAGGCTCCTCCTATGTTAGAAGGTAGAAATATGATAGCAAAATAGACATGTTCTCAGACTGCAAGGAGCTTATGGCTTTGTGGGGAAGATAGTATTACTAAAATAATCCTACATATAAAGAAACACACTGAAGAAAGTTGTTAGTAAAGAAGAATGTGGCATATTGAGAGAGGGTATAACAGAAAGGAGGATATGATGGCAGGGATGAATGCTGATGCAGGGAACTTTTCCTTCTGGAAGTAAGTCTCACATAGTAAAATTACTTGGGATCTATATTTTTAAATGGAGCGAGAGTTTAACTGAGTTAATGTATGAGATGGTGAAAATGGAGAAAGAAGTAGGCTGGAGGAAATCCAAATTCTCGTACCCAAGTACAAGAAGGGAGCATGGATTGAGACAGGATATATTCAAAAAAGAGAAAAGTTTATAGTGTCAAAGAAAAAACAGTGACCCCTCAGATGTGTTCATGCAGTTATAGAAATAAATTTAACAGAATTCCTATTTTTTTTCCCAAGAAATATTTATGAGAAATTTTTATTTATTTATTCAAAATATTTATTCGAAATCACCATGTCTAGGAACAAAGTTAAAAGGCGGGGTGAGGGAAGGAGAGAAGGAGGGACATGAATATGATCAAGACAGTGTTACACTAAGGAACTTACTGACAAGATCAATATGGAGACAGGCAATTGTAATTCAATGCACAGGTAGTAAGTGCCTGGCAAAGGTGATGGCAGAGAATACTGGAGCTGAGACGTTGGAGATTGGAGTTGAAGGGCATGCAGTACAAGGGAGGAAGAGTGTTGTAATTGCTCATAACGGTATATTTGAACTTGTATGCCCAGGGAAGATTGGATCACTGAAGAGTACAGAATTCTTTCCTAAACCTCCAACTGGAGTGTACCATCATGCAGTACATCTGTTGACATACTATGATTGATCATACTTGTCTTCCAAATAAAATATGAATCTTATATCTAAAAGAACATTATTGGAATTTTCAGAATTAAATGACTGATACAAATGCCACATAGAGATCACAAAATACAATTTTGTAAGGGAAATAGTTTTCCTTTCAGGCTGAAGCTGCCTATATGAGGCTGCAAAACCAATCTGTATAGTACCCAGCTCCATCTGATATTCTCAGAGTGATGGAATCACCCGTATTTTAAACTGTGGCAGTGCCCTAAAAGCTATTTTTGTTCATTTGGCAATGTGGGGAAAATGTTGATTTCGTTTTTAAAGTCTGTACATTTAAAAGTATTTATGGTTTTCGATCATTCATTACCAAATTACTAACTCTTTTAATATATGTCCGCACTGTACTATCAGTTATTATTTTAAAATACTTCCTTTTAGTTTTTTTCCAGTTTATGTAGATTTCTATACAGGGTAGTTCTCTTAATGGACAGAGCTATGAAGTACCACCTTAGCAAATTAACAAATAGGAGAATGATTTTAGAATAAAATATCTTTATTTATAAAAATTATCTAAACTACTTATTTAGAAGGGCATTTTGTAGATCGTTGGATAGTCTCTTCAAGCAAAAAAAAAAAAAAAAAAAAATTAGAGCGGGGGAAAAAGGAGATGGTATAAAATAAAACAGCCACTTTTTGAGAAAGATTTTCAGAATGTGGTTTAGATCAGCGGTCCCCACCCTTTTTGGCACCAGGTACCGGTTTCCTGGAAGACAGTTTTTCCCCCGGGGCGGGGTGGTGGGTGGTGGTGGGGAGCTACGGGTAGCAGCAGATGAAGCTTAGCTCACTCGCCCACGGCTCACCTCCTGCTGTGTGGTCTGGTTACTAACAGGCTGTGGACCACTACCGGTCCACTGCCTGGCGGTTGGGGACCCCTGGGTTAGACAAACCTTTATCCAAAAATTAATAGGTTATTAAAAGTTATTCTAAAACTTTGTAAAATTATTTAGGGGAATTATTTATTTACTGAGCCTGCTCATTATTGTGAAAGGTTAGACAAGAGCTTTTCTGGGACATCTTCCCTTACCCCTTGAGATAGAGTTGCTCTCTCCGTTCTCTGTTATATTCTCTTTTTTACCTTGTATTTATTTTTTGCACATAATTCATTTGTTTATATACCTACTGCCTACTGAAATGTGAATCCTTGGAAGTCAAGAACTGTTGTCTTATTTGACTTTTTATTCCCAGAGGCTCACATAATATGATACTTAGAAAGCACTCAGTAAATGTTGGTTGAGTTAATTACAAAACAATTTCTATTAACACTTCTAAATAATGATTGAATGACTTCTCTTGCACTTGGTTAAATCACTTAACCCAGTGAGTCTCAAACTTGAGCATACATCAGAATCACTAGAGGCTAGTTAACGCAGATTGCTGACTCTCAGAGTTTATGATCAAGTCCCTCATGTGGTCCAAAATTTGCTTTTCTAACAGCATTCCAGGTGATAGCTTCTGGTCTTGGGACCATACTTTGGGAACTACTGGCTTAATTCAATAATTTACCTCCCACCAACTCAGATGAAGGTAATAAGTGTAAGTGCATTTATCTTTCAGGAAAGACATTAGGTGAAAAAGCTATTACTAGAGCACCCATGAATGGACATTGTCACCTATGGTAAGTACACAGAATTTATGGAGTCTTTAAAAAATTCTAATATGCCTCTTTATAAATTGCAATGGATTTTTAAAATATTATTGACCCACTTAACGTGTCACATTCACTAAAAAGAATATTTAGTATATAGTACAGTAACTGTTCTTGTTCTGTTTATTCTCATGTATTTTTCAGTATATATATTTTAAATATATTTAAGATAAACTTTCATTGAAGAATTCATAACTGAATCTACCAAGTCCAATAACTGTGCACATGATAAATTTAATTAAATCTAATTTCATTTAACATTTTGCTTGAAAACAAATACTAAAGTGATGCCACATTTCTAAATGAAACGCAGAGAGAAGAATAAAAGCACATCAGCCATTATACCTTGATGAGTCAAGGTATACAAATTCCACAAGTCAAAGGAAAGCCATTTCTAATATAAGAAAGCTCAGACAAAGGAAATCTAATTAGTTAGATGGGTATAGGTGGGTATCCTTGGGACAAAAAAATGTATTCTTGAGTACGTTTTGTTTTGGATCCTTTGTATATTTACAATTGTAAAACACAAATAAGAAGAAAGATATTGTTTTTAATTAACACTTCATTTTACTCATAGTTGTATTTCTATAGCATTTCTTAGTTATTTTTTCTCCCCAGTAATATTGATACTTTAGGTGCTAGGAAGACATAGTAATAAATTTATTTTTGACCCTTCTCTCAGACCTAGATTGTCAGAAATCCACCCCTCTTGGGGATTATTTTATTCGTCTGGGATAGTCTTAGGCAAATCTCTCTCAAAATGACTTCTTTTCTGCAGGTCCACATTTATCCTCCAGGAAATTCATTTTTGCTCCACCAACTCAAAAGTGCGAACGATTTTTCCAAAGCAGACCTGTTTCTTTATGCTGCCACCAGCAGGGGGAGCACCACTCACACACTCTCATCCTAAAACTTACCTGGGCAGGAATCAGATAACATTTTTTTATGTCCCCCAAACTCTAACGGACATGCCAAAATAAGAATAGGTCTTTTGAAGCTGCCATCACTTAAAATGAGAAACAAGGCTACCCCCTTCTGTCTCACATGAGGAGGTGGAAACCAAGTACCCTAGTAGTTCTGTTCGCAGAAATCCCCCTTCCAGGTCTCTCTCTGCTTCAGCGAACTCTTTGCCTTCTCTTACATAGCCTGGAGATAGGTGAAGGGCTAAACCTGGCAGAACCTGTGAATCATTTCACTAATGTGTCATGCAAGGGTAGTAGAGTGTCTTGCTTTAGGAGCCGGAGTATACCTAGTAGATAAAGTATTTTTCTGTGCCCTAGTGCCTCTGCCACAACTCTAGGAGAAAGGTAATTTTGCAATTAACATCCTGGTAGATATCTTTAAGGTCATTTCTCCAGTATGTAAGGGTCTTGGCTATTATTTCTATAGCCAGCTTTACCTTCCTCACCTAATTTGCATAATACTGATATTAATAAATTAATGTGTTAAAGTACTTCTGTTCTTCCATTTTTAGTATAACTGTAGTGAATTTATACTGATCAAGCTACACTGGCTTCATCTCTTTTGATAACGGAGATGTTTGGGTGTTGGTTAGCCAGATTTGGACGCAGAAGGAACACCGAAGCCCTACTCTTTTTTTTTTTTCGTTTTTTTTTTTTTTTTTTTTTTTTTTTTTTGTGGCCTCTCCCGTTGCGGAGCACAGGCTCCAGACGCGCAGGCTCAGCGGCCATGGCCCACGGACCCAGCCGCCCCGCGTCACGCGGGATCCTCCCGGACCGGGGCACGAACCCGCGTCCCCTGCATCGGCAGGCGGACTCTCAACCACTGCGCCACCAGGGAATCCCTGAAGCCCTACTCTTAACTCTGAGCCTCCCCCTCCTCCTCCTCTGCTGTCCTCTTCCTTCTCCCATACAAGCATCTGCGTCCATGGAGAATCACATTAAAAATGTACATTTGATGTTAACCCTCAATTTGAGGACACTTATCAGTGTGAACTTCCAAATTTCCATAAAGGAACAATGTTGAATCTTCTCTGAAGACTTCATAAGCACCTTAAACTTACCTTGTGAGGACAGATTATGCTTAACTCTTACTCAGTGGGTTTCCCAGCCTGTCTTCCACTAATCTGGATACTTCTCTTTTGTTCATCTTTTTTCACTTTTTGTTGTGTACTAATTGCCTTGTTTATAACTGTGGGATTTAACCCCAAGGGTGAATCTTATTCACATACACACAGACACACACAGAGTACTGATCCAATTGTGTTTCACGTGATTTTTTATTCAGTATCAGTTTTAATTTAAAAACAATAAAAATCTGATCAGTTGCTAAAATTTAATAAATTCAAATGTCAATTTTTAAAATTTATTTCATCGTATAGTTGATTTACAACATTGTGTTAATTTCTGTTGTACAGCAATGTGATTTTATCTTAATTTATAAAATATGGTGTACCTACTGAATACAAGAATTCTCATTCAAATTAAATACAGTAGTAGAAGTTTAGTTAGGGTGATGAAAAAAGAGAAATTAAGACTTTGACTTGAGAAGCAGTGTGTGAAATTTAGGTTAACTGATTCTATAATTAATTGTAATAAAATGTCATGAAAATATCTTATCCTGCTGGAATTTTTTCAGTATGTTACGACTTTTTCTCATTCATTCAGCATAAAGGACAAAACATGGCCTCTAGGCCAAATGCAGCTGCCTGCTTTTGTAAATAAAGTTTTATTGGAACACAGCCACACCTGTGCATTTGTACATAGCAATGAAGTTGAGCAGTTGTAACAGAGACTCTCTGATTCCACAACCTTAAATATTTCCTACCTGGCCCTGCAGTGAAAGTTTGCTGACCCATAGTTTACAGGGTTCTGTGATGGTTTATAAGCCTTCAGTTTGAAATAAAAGATGCAGTCATTAGAAATAATTATCATAAAGGGTTGATATGGAGGGAATAATTGAAAAACAAATATTATTTTAAAGACTTGCTTTTCATCTTCATCTTTTCCAAAATGAAATTGCTCTGTAACTTTCAGGCTACATAAGCTTTCTATATAATTCTGTCGTTTTTGTTGTACCAGCCTAAAATACTTCTAGAATCAAGAGAGCAGAATCACCAATGGATTTGCAATTTGTTATCCAAATAGGCTGACCTTAATTATAAATAATGTGTTACATATTTGTTGTGCTCTACTGTTCACAAATTATATCCCCATGCCTTCTAGCATGTGATTCACAGAACAACCTGTTTCCATTTTATAGAAAGCAAGGCCGTCTGTGTGTGTGGTGCAGTATATGTGTGTCTGGGTGGTGTCATGATTAGTAATCAAGGGTCGTACAATAAGTGGAAAAACAAAAACCAGATCTTATATTTGTATGTACTCAGTATTTCATCTATTATTTACTCTTCCTCTGCTTTTTCACAGTATAAATAGCATTGGTGCTAAATCAGAAATGCTACTGGGAAACTGATGCAGTTGTTTTAGTAGTTGTTTACTAGTTGTTGAGACAGGGATGTTTGTCAGTTATTAAAATATTCACTATAGATGCAAAGAAAATACAGAATTTTTATCAATGCATAGTTAGAACAACCTCTAGATGGAGGTAATAGACCATATTGTGTGTTAACTTTTTTCTTAGTTCCCATCAACCTGAGAGTTTACAAAATAAAATTTTAAATTACATTTTCCAAGATAAACAGTGTGAAAAACAACAACACATACATGCAGATATAGGTGGGATTGATTACCAGAAAAGAAATGATGATCCTTTGAGGAAAAGTGGTTAAGGTAAACTTTGAATTTATGACATGTAGGAAGATAAATAATACTTTAGACTTGAAAGAAGCAGACTTCAAAATGATTATGAAAAACGTAAGACTCTGGTGACAGATTATTTATAAGGGAAAATGTACATATTTCATATAATGGTTTTCTTAAGTCACGTTTTTTTCTTTTTCTTCACTCAGAGTAACTTGGAAAGAATATGCTGAGAGAGCTCTGTAAAAGCTAGAGATGTGCATAAGTTCTGATTTTCAAAAAATAAAAGATTGATTCCACCACTATAGATCAGTGAACATAAAATCTTTTCCTTTGATTACAGCACAAATAGTTAGTTGGGTTTTCTGTGAGTGATGAAGTTCAAGCAGACTCAACAGATTTTTCTAAAAATGTGAGATGATCTGTTTTTTCTTTGCTAGTAGATAGAGTAGGGAAATTGAGCTAATATATCTTGATTTAAGGAAAGCTTTAAGCCAAGTTCACTCATAATATTCTTGGGGACAAGATGTTAAAATATGGGCAAGGTTCTTTGTTACCCATGCTGGCAGAAGGGTTTGAGCCTCAATCATTCAAAAGAATAACTGTTGACAATATCATGATTCTAGAGTTCCAGGTCTAGATCTTAGACACTAGTGTGTTCAGTAATTTTTTTCAGTGGGTGAAAATGTGGAAGGTATGATTATAAATGTTGCAAGTGACGCAAAATTAGGAGGAACAGGGTGTATGATGGATGACAATAGTAATTAAAAGATTTTCACATGTTGAAAGAGATACTGAACAAGGTGAATTAAGAGGGATAAATATGGAAGGAGGGATGGAGAGGAAAATGTCACAATTTAAGGTCGTGAGGGAAAAACAGATGGAAATTAGAATGAAGCATGGAGTTTAGTTAACAATAATATATTAATATTGGTTCATTTTGAAAATTTTTAATATTATATGTCAATATTAGTACAGTTGTGGTAAATGTATTATAGTAATTTAAGATAGTATTTAAGATAGTAATTTAAGTAGTATCTCCTAATCTAGGTAAGTTCTCAGATCATAATAGGTTGCTTTTGTCATAACTCTTGCTTCTGCTGTTAGGAGATTATTGATTTTCTAATGAAAATTAAGAGGTCAATAAACTTATAACTGAAAAGTGGCCATTTTATTGGTTGTGCATAAGTTGTGTGAATTATGTGATCTTTTGTGTTCAGGAATGGTCTAACTGTTACAAATTAAGAAAATTGTTCACTTCAATTTTTTATTTGAAAGTTATGTGTATCTACAGAAACAATCAAGATAAATAACATCCAAAATTACATTTTTCATTTCAGTTATGACAATGCAAGTGAAAATTAAGACTTACTTTTGAATTATTTAGGTAAATAATTTTTTTTTTTTTTTTTTTTTGCGGTACGCGGGCCTCTCACTGTTGTGGTCTCTCCCTTTGTGGAGCACAGGCTCCGGATGCGCAGGCTCAGTGGCCATGACTCACGGGTCCAGCCGCTCCGCGGCATGTGGGATCTTCCCAGACCGGGGCACGAACCCGTCCCCTGCATCGGCAGGCGGACTCTCAACCACTGCGCCACCAGGGAAGCCCGTAAATGAATATTTTGCCTCAGACAGAAACACTCTGAATACTTTTGCAGAGAAAGAAACATTCTGAATGTAGAAAGTAATATGTGCCCAATTTTTAGAGGAAGCAAGTTGCTGAACAAATATTGTACATAATTTATAGTCAAATATTTATTTATATAAATTTTATATTCCCAAAGGGAAAAAAGTAAAGAATCCATGGGATGTATTCTTCTAGTAATGAATGCAGTGTTTCCAAGGAAGGATTGAAGGACATGGGGAATTTTTGAAAAAACATATTCTAAAATTACCTTTGATTTTAGTCTTTGTTTTTAGTCATGATATTTATTTTAATTTTCAAATGACATTAAGGGGGCCTTGAACTCTTTATTTTTATGATGGAGAAGCAGGAATCTGTTGACACAATGTATTTTTCAGTTTAATACTTATGTGAATAGACTTTTCTGAGGGTCTCTTTGTGACTCTGATGTTGATGAAGGTGATGGCAGCAGCTAATCTTTCTTGGAACTCACTCCAGGCCAGACACTATTGTAAGTGATCACGTTTTAGATATTTTACCCCCATAGCACACATATGAGATAGATGGTGTTAGTATCCCCAGGTATAGCTGAGGAAACTGGCCTCATGTTAATGTCAAACATTGGTTATTTATTCATCTATATGAATACTTCTGTTAAATATTAATGAATGGTTTAGAGATTTTTTAAAATGTTAAATTTCACGGTATTTGATTAAAAGTTTACACAATGTCCACTGTTTTTATCCTTTTCAGGTATGCGGTTTTGTGTGGCTATGTATCTGAGTTTGAGGGCTTACAAAACAGAATTAACTATGGATATCGCTTCAAGGTATATCTTGATATTAAAAATGTTTTACTGTAGCTGTATGTTCCATTCACAGGTATAAATCAAATTATTCAACAGATTTATCTTTAAGAATTTATCTTTTTTATTTAAATGAAATGACAGTCTTTAAATAGTACTGTGCCAAAAAAGAAACAAACTCTTTGGGTGATGAAGGATTATTATTATTATTATAGATCCTGAAGGAAGTCACATAGTAGATGAGTACTATTTTTTTAAAGGTAGAGGCTTAGCCTTTTAGTCATGAGCACACTGACATCATAAACATGGATGGCACTAATTAGTTAACATTTAATACATATTGATTTACTGGGAGGAGTAGAATTCAATCTAGGGCTTAAATTTGCCATGATAGATGAATAAAATAAGTAATGCGCATACTGATTATTTATCATGTGCCTGTAGTTGTAATCGTTCAGTAAATAACCCCTCAGGGTCAATAATTTTAGGAATGGGCAGAGAGTTCTTTGTTTTCCAGCTCCCTATAACCATTGACAATGTTAGGGGAGTAGATTCTTCCATCACCTAGTTCTGCTATTCTTTTTTCCATTATACCCACATCATATGACATTTGTAAGTTTGCCTCTCAATCAATAAGTATTAGCTAGGCAAGTCATGGGCAGACAAAAATGTGACTTGGATGTTTTCTATTTTTAAGGTGACGTTTATTATTAAATCATAATCACAGTTCTGGTTCTAGTTGTGAGCATTTTGATGAGTGAGTTATTGAAAAGCTTAATTGTATTAATGATAAAGATTGAGGAGGGAGACAAAACAACATTATAAAGTCCCTTTGAATTTACCAGGCAGAGTTCTACTCAACACTACCTGAAACTTGGGAGATATTTCTTTTGGATTTTCTTTCAGGAGCATCTAGATAAAGCAATCGAATTTTTACCTGAAGAACCCTTTTTGTATTACCTCAAGGGAAGATACTGTTACACTGTAAGTTGAAAGCTTTTATCTGTAAAGCTTATTTGAATGTACTCTGATTATATGATATACTTTCAGTGACTTACTCTTTTATTGTTTTACCTAGTGCCTGCTATAGAGAAAATGATGAAATCAGTACATATTTTGAGTTTATAAATTTATATATTTTATAATTATATATTGAATTACACACAATATATGATTTTATAAATGCATGTATTTTTTCTTTACTGCCTTTCCATTTCCCCTTGAGGCAGTCACACTGTCTCCCTTTAAATGTGCTTTTTCTCAGATGGTGATCAGCCACCAGTACCCATGCACCCTGTATTGGTGCACTGCTCTGTTTTGTGGGAGAACTTTTTTCCTTTATCAGAGTTTATTAAGCATAAATTAGGTGCTTGCTGTCCTTTCCTTTAAGAAACTTTATTTGAAGGGGACATAAGACATATAGAAATAGATAAAGGCAGCTGGTGAGTCTAAGACCCAATGTGTTAAATGACACCTGTTTACAGAAAGTTAACAGAATATGAAAATATATCTTAACAGCTGCATAAAAAAATTACCCTGAAGAGAACTGCTCTTTCTGAATGAGAAAATTGGGATAGGCAAAAGAGGAAGCTTTTAAATTGTGGCTTATAGAGGATTAGGGGTGAAACAGGAGGTTTGCTTTTACTGAACACCTGCTATATATGTCAGATGTACATTTTATACTTTATATTTCTTATCACATTTCATCCTTTTAACAACCCTGTAAGCAGTTTTTATTGTGCCAGTTTTAAATATTAAGAATCTGAGTCTTCATGAAGGTAGGGGACTCCCCTAAGATTTAAAAACCATTGACCCAACCTCATGAGTCTGGAACTTGAATGTACACTATACAGTTAGGCTTTAAAAGCCCAAGAAGGAAATTTTAATTCCAAATGGAACCTGATCTTCATGCCATAGACAAATGGCAGAAGGTAATGCTAATCCTTCCTGGAGGATTGTACCTTCACACACAAGTCTTAGAACATTCTTGCAGAGTTGAGCTCACAGTGAAAAAAAATAGAATATATACAAAGAAACAAGCCATCATAAATGACAGTCAAAAGAAACAAAAAAAAGAGAACAGAAGTAGATCTTAAAGGACTTCAGATTTTGGAAAAATGGAATACAGAATATTAAACAGCTACCTACATAATGTGTTTTTAAAACTAAAATGAATTAGGGGAAAAATGGATGAGGAACATGAGACTATAAAAATGACCAGGTAGATTTCAAAAATGGAACAATTTTTGATATAAAAAGTATATTATTTGTCATTAAAAGAAAACTCAATGGAAAGATTTGGTAGTAGATAGGCCCCGCTAAAGAGAGAATTAACAAACTTCAAGACAAATCTGAAAATGTTGCCTGGAAGCAGCACAGAGGAACAAAGAGATAGAAAATATGAAGGAGAGATAAAAAGACATGGAAGGGAAGTAAGGATACCATGTAGTGGTGAATTTTATCTCCTTCTTTTGGTAATTAATAGAACAAAAGACCCAAAAACATGTAAAAAAATATGTAAAACATTGATTGGAGCCTTACATTTAATAACCTTGATCTAATAAACATAGATGAAAATATGTATCTAGCCATTAGAGGATACACATTTTCAAGCATATGTTGAATGTTTATAAAACTGACCATATATGAGGTCATGAAGCAAGTCTTAATAAATTTCAAAGAATTGATATCCTATAGGTTTTCTGATCATAATGCAATTGTAATAGAAATTCAGAAACAAAACAGCTTAAAAACCATAAATCTTGAATTAGAAATAATAGGACATGACAATAAAATAAGATGCCATTTTATACCTACTCATTTGATAAAATTTTAAATTATCAGCATGAGATGTAAAAATATGGAGCAACGGGAATTCTTACATTGTTGTGGGAGCACAAATCAGCACAACCATCTCTGAAACAATTGGGTATTATCTCTGAAATTTGATTGTCTACCATATGACAATGGTGCCTATCCTAGAGAAACTCTTAAAAATGTGCTTTAGAAGGCATGGACAAGAATGCCTGTAGTAGTCTTGTTTCTAAGAGCAAAAAATGGAAAAGTCCCAAATGTCCACTGAAAAAAGAGTGGATGGCTGAACCAAGATGGCGGAGTAGAAGGACGTGCTCTCACTCCCTCATGCGAGAACACCAGAATCACAACTAGCTGCTGGACAATCATCAACAGGAACACACTGGAACTCACCACAAAAGATACCCCACATCCAAAGACAAAGGAGAAGCCACAGTGAGACTGTAGGAGGGGTGCAAAATCACAGTAAAATCAAATCCCATAACTGCTGGGTGGGTGACTCAGAGACTGGAGAACACTTATGCCACAGAAGTCCACCCACTGGAGTGAAGGTTCTGAGCCGAACATCAGGCTTCCCAACCTGGGGGTCCAGCAACGGGAGGAGGAATTCCTAGAGAATCAGACTTTGAAGGCTAGTGGGATTTGATTGCAGGACTTCAACAGGGCTGGGGGAAACAGAGACTCCACTCTTGGAGGGCACACACAAAGTAGTGTGCGCATCGGGATCCAGGGGAAGGAGCAGTGACCCCAGGGGAGACTGAACCAGACCTATCTGCTAGCGTTGGAGGGTCTCCTGCAGAGGCGGGGGTAGGGGGGTGGTGGCTGTGGCTCACCATGGGGACAAGGACACTGACAGCAGAAGTTCTGGGAAGTACTCCTTGGCATGAGCCCTCCCAGAGTCTGCCATTAGCCCCACCAAAGAGCCCAGGTAGGCTCCAGTGCCGGGTTGCCTCAGGCCAAACAACCAAGAGGGAGGGAACCCAGCCCCACCCAGCAGCAGTCAAGCGGATTAAAGTTTTACTGAGCTCTGCCCACCAGAGAAACAGTCAGCTCTACCCACCACCAGTCCCTCCCATCATGAAACTTGCACAAGCCTCTTAGATAGCCTCATCTACCAGAGGGCAGACAGCAGAAGCAAGAAGAACTACAATCCTGCAGCCTGTGGAAAAAAACTACACTCACAGAAAGATAGACAAGATGAAAAGGCAGAGGGCTAAATACCAGATGAAGGAACAAGATAAAACCCCAGAAAAACAACTAAATGAAGTGGAGATAGGCACCCTTCCAGAAAAAGAATTCAGAATAATGATAGTGAAGGTGATCCAGGACCTCGGAAAAAGAATGGAGGCAAAGATTGAGAAGATGCAAGAAATGTTTAACAAAGACATAGAAGAATTAAAGAACAAACAAACAGAGATGAACAATACAATAACTGAAATGAAAACTACACTAGAAGGAATCAATAACAGAATAACTGAGGCAGAAGAACGGATAAGTGACCTGGAAGACAGGATGGTGGAATTCACTGCTGCGGAACAGAATAAAGAAAAAAGAATGAAACGAAATGAAGACAGCCTAAGAAATCTCTGGGACAACATTAAACGCAACGACATTCGCATTATAGGGGTCCCAGAAGGGGAGGAGACAGAGAAAGGACCAGAGAAAATATTTGAAGAGATTATAGTCGAAAACTTCCCTCATATGGGAAAGGAAATAGCCACCCAAGTCCAGGAAGTGCGGAGTCCCATACAGGATAAACCCAAGGAGAAACACGCCGAGACACGTAGTAATCAAATTGGCAAAAATTAAAGAAAAATCATTGAAAGCAGCAAGGGAAAAACAACAAATAACATACAAGGGAATTCCCATAAGGTTAACAGCTGATTTCTCAGCAGAAACTCTACAAGCCAGAAGGGAGTGGCATGATATACTTAAAGTGATGAAAGGGAAGAACCTACAATCAAGATTACTCTACCTGGCAAGGATCTCATTCAGATTCGATGGAGAAATCAAAAGCATTACAGACAAGCAAAAGCTAAGACAATTCAGCACCACCAAACCAGCTCTACAAGAAATGTGAAAGGAACTTCTCTAAGTGGGAAACACAAGAGAAGGAAAGGACCTACAAAAACAAACCCAAAACAATTAAGAAAAAGGTCATAGGAACATTCATATTGATAATTACCTTACACGTGAATGGATTAAATGCTCCAACCAAAAGACACAGGCTTGCTGAATGGATACAAAAACAAGACCCATCTATATGCTGTCTACAAGAGACCCACTGCAGACCTAGGGACACATACAGACTGAAAGTGAGGAGATGGAAAAAGATATTCCATGCAAATGGAAATCAAAAGAAAGCTGGAGTAGCAATACTCATATCAGATAAAATAGACTTTAAAATACAGAATGTTACAAGAGACAAGGAAGGACACTACATAATGATCAAGGGATCAATCCAAGAAGAAGATATAACAATTATAAATATATATGCACCCAACATAGGAGCACCTCAATACATAAGGCAACTGCTAACAGCTATAAAGAGGAACTCGACAGTAACACAATAATAGTGGGGGACTTTAGCACCTCACTTACATCAATGGACAGATCATCCAAAATGAAAATAAATAAGGAAACAGAAGCTTTAAATGACACAATAGACCAGATAGGTTTAATTGATATTTATAGGACATTCCATACAAAAACAGCAGATTACACTTTCTTCTTAAGTGTACATGGAACATTCTCCAGGATAGATCATATCTTGGGTCACAAATCAAGCCTCAGTAAATTTAAGAAAATTGAAATCATATCAAGCATCTTTTCTGACCACAATGCTATGAGATTAGAAATCAATTAAAGGGAAAAAACGTAAAAAACACAAACACATGGAGTCTAAACAATACGTTACTAAATAACCAAATGATCACTGAAGAAATCAAAGAGGAAATCAAAAAATACCTAGAGAAAAATGAATGAAAACACAACAATCCAAAACCTATGGGATGCAGCAAAAGCGGTTCTAAGAAGGAAGTTTAGAGCTATACAAGCCTACCTCAAGAAACAAGAAAAATCTCAAATAAACAATCTAAACTTACACCTAAAGGAACTAGAGAAAGAAGAACAAACAAAACCGAAAGTTCACAGAAGGAAAGAAATCATCATAAAGATCAGAGCAGAAATAAATGAAATAGAAACAAAGAAAACAATAGCAAAGATCAATAAAACTAAAAGCTGGTTCTTTAAGAAGATAAACAAAACTGATAAGCCATTAGCCAGACTCATCAAGAAAAAGAGAGAGAGGATTCAAATCAATAAAATTAGAAATGAAAAAAGAGAAGTTACAACAGACACCACAGAAATACAAAGCATCCTAAGAGACTACTACAAGCAACTCTATGCCAATAAAATGGACAACCTGGAAGAAATGGACAAATTCTCAGAAAGGTATAACCTTCCAAGACTGAACCAGGAAGAAATAGAAAATATGAACAGACCAATTACAAGTAATGAAATTGAAACTGTGATTAAAAATCTTCCAACAAACAAAAGTCCAGGACCAGATGGCCTCACAGGTGAATTCTGTCAAACATTTAGCGAAGAGCTAACACCCATCCTTCTCAAACTCTTCCAAAAACTTGCAGAGGAAGGAACACTCCCAAACTCATTCTATGAGGCCACCATCACCCTGATACCAAAACCAGACAACGATACTACAAAGAAAGAAAATTACAGACCAATATCACTGATGAATAGAGATGCAAAAATCCTCAATGAGGGCTTCCCTGGTGGCACAGTGGTTGGGAGTCTGCTTGCCGATGCAGGGGACGCAGGTTCGTGCCCCAGTCCGGGAAGATCCCACATGCCGCGGAGCAGCTGGGCCCGTGAGCCATGGCTGCTGAGCCTGCGCGTCCGGAACCTGTGCTCCGCAACGGGAGACGCCACAGCAGTGAGAGGCCCGCATACTGCAAAAAAAAAAAAAAAAAAAAAAAAAATCCTCAATGAAATACTAGCAAACAGAATCCAACAACACATTAAAAGGATCATACACCATGATTGAGTGGGATTTATCCCAGGGATGCAAGGATTCTTCAATATATGCAAATCAATCAATGTGATACACCATATTAGCAAACTGAAGAATAAAAAACATATGATCATCTCAATAGATGCAGAAAAAGCTTTTGTCAAAATTCAACACCCATTTATGATAAAAACTCTCCAGAAAGTGGGCATAGAGGGAACCTACCTCAACATAATAAAGGCCATCTACGACAAACCCACAGCAAACATCATTCTCAATGGTGAAAAACTGAAACCATTTCCTCTAAGATCAGGAACCAGACAAGGATGTCCACTCTCACCACTATTATTCAACATAGTTTTGGAAGTCCTAGCCACGGCAATCAGAGAAGAAAAAGAAATAAAAGGAATACAAATTGGAAAAGAAGTAAAACTGTCACTTTTGCAGATGACATGATACAATACATAGAGAATCCTAAAGATGCCACCAGAAAACTACTAGAGGTAATCAATGAGTTTGGTAAAGTTGCAGGATACAAAATTAATGCACAGAAATCTCTTGCTTCCTATACACAAATGATGAAAAATCTGAAAGAGAAATTAAGAAAACAATCCCATTTAACACTGCAACAAAAAGAATAAAATACCTAGGAATAAACCTACCTAGGGAGACAAAAGACCTGTATGCAGAAAACTAAGACACTGTTGAAAGAAATTAAAGATGATACCAACAGATGAAGAGATATACCATGTTCTTGGATTGGAAGAATAAATATTGTGAAAATGACTATACTACCCAAAGCAATCTACAGATTCAATGTAGTCCCTATCAAATTACCAGTGGCATATTTTATGGAACTAGAACAAAAAATCTTAAAATTTGTACAGAGACACAAAAGACCCCAAATAGCCAAAGCAGTCTTGAGGGAAAAAAACGGAGCTGGAGGAATCAGACTCCCTGACTTTAGACTATACTACAAAGCTACAGTAATCAAGACAATATGGTACTGGCACAAAAACAGAAACATAGATCAATGGAACAAGATAGAAAGCCCAGAGATAAACCCACGCACCTACATTCAACTAATCTATGACAAAGGAGGCAAGGATATACAATGGAAAAAAGACAGTCTCTTCAATAAATGGTACTGGGAAAAGTGGACAGCTACATGTAAAAGAATGAAATGAGAACACTCCCTAACACCATACACAAAAATAAACTCAAAATGTATTCAAGACCTAAATGTAAGACTGGACACTATAAAACTTTTAGAGGAAAACATAGGAAGAACACTCTTTGACATAAATCACAGCAAGATCTTTTTCGATCCACCTCCTAGAGTAATGGAAATGAAAACAAAAATAAACAAATGGGGCTTCCCTGGTGGCGCAGTGGTTGAGAGTCCGCCTGCCAATGCAGGGGATATGGGTTTGTGCCCCTGTCCGGGAGGATCCCACGTGCAGCAGAGCGGCTGGGCCCGTGAGCCATAGCCACTGAGCCTGCGCATCTGGAGCCTGTGCTCCGCAACGGGAGAGGCCACAACAGTGAGAGGCCCACGTACTGAAAAAATAAATAAATAAATAAATAATAATAAATAAATAAACAGATGGAACCTAATGAAACTTAAAAGCTTTTGCTCAGCAAAGGAAACCATAAACAAGATGAAAATACAACCCTCAGAATGGGAGAAAATATTTGCAAATGAATCAACAGACAAAGGATTAATCTCCAAAATATATAAACAGCTCATGTAGCTCAATATTAAAAAAACAAACAAACCAATCCAAAAAATGGGCAGAAGACCTAAATAGACATTCCTCCAAAGAAGACATACAGATGGCCAAGAAGTACATGAAAAGCTGCTCAACATCACTAATTATTAGAGAAATGCAAATCAAAACTACAATGAGGTATCACCTCACACCAGTTAGAATGGGCATCATCAGAAAATCTACAAACAACAAATTCTGGAGAGGGTGTGGAGAAAAGGGAACCCTCTTGCACTGTTGGTGGGAATGTAAATTGATACAGCCACTATGGAGAACAGTATGGAGGTTCCTTAAAAACAGAATTCCCATATGATCCAGCAATCCCACTACTGGGCATATACCCAGAGAAAACCATAATTCAAAAAGACACATGCACCCCAATGTTCATTGCAGCACTGTTTACAATAGCCAGGTCATGGAAGCAACGTAAATGCCCATCCACAGGTGAATGGGTAAAGAAGATGTGGTACATATATACAATGGAATATTACTCAGCCATAAAAAGGAATGAAATTGGGTCATTTGTTGAGATGTGGATGGATCTAGAGACTGTCATACAGAGTGAAGTAAGTCAGAAAGAGAAAAACAAATATCATATATTAACGCACATATGTGGAACCTAGAAAAATGGTACAGATGAACTGGTTTGCAGGGCAGAAATTGAGACACAGGTGTAGAGAACAAACGTATGGACACCAAGGGGGGAAAACAGTGGGGAGGTGGGGGTGCAGGTGTGATGAATTGGGCGATTGGGATTGACATATATGCACTGATGTGTGTAAAATTGATGACTAATAAGAACCTGCTGTATTAAAAAAAAAATTTCCAATGTATTTATGAATGTGGAATGGAAAAATTTGTTTTTTCAATACCTATTGTAGTATATGGTAAAGCATTAATTTTGTTTTAGTTGGGCTCTGTCTTCAAAGTCCCTTGTAAAATATTTTGTGTTAATTTCTTTACTTGAGTCCTTATGCCTCAGTTTTTGTTGAATAATAAATTATCTGTTATTGTAAACAATTTTTTTTAAAGTGGATGAAAAATCATTGATGTCTGTTTAAATGATGGAATATCTTAGAGTTGTTTAAGTGACTGAACTTCAGTTACTCTCATCAATCTGGATGAAATCTTAAAATTATAATGCTAAGTGAAAACAATAAGTCAAAGAAGGAAATAAACAACATATCTTTTTTTTTCAAGTTCAAAAAAAGCAAAAATTAGCATAGCAATAAATTAACATTATATAGAAAAGCCAGGGAATAATTTTGGGGGGATTGTATTTTCTTTGAAGTATAGTTGACTTACAATATTATCTTAGTTTCAGGTGTAGAACATAGTGAACATAGTTTTTATAGATTATACTCCATTGAAAGTTATAAAATATTGGTTATATTCCCTGTGCTATACAGTATATCCATGTAGCTTATTTATGTTATATATAGTAGTTTGTACCTCTTTTCTTTTTTTATTGAGCTAAAGTTGATGCACAATATTATGTCAGTTTCTGGTGTACAAGATAATTCACAATTTTTAAAGGTTACACTCCATGTATAGTTATTATAAAATATTGATGGAATAATTTTTTTTTTAAATAGAGGTTAATGGCTACCTAGAACCCTAGAAGATGGGATTGGGAAGGAAGACACTTGATGGGATTGGGGGAGCATAGTACCCTTTTAAGAATTCATTTCTGAATCTTTTTAAAAATATTTAATTAATTAATTAATTTGGTTGCACTGGGTCTTAGTTGTGGCCAGCGGGCTCCTTAGTTGCAACTCTCAGCCTCCTCAGTTGTGGCTCACCAGCTTCTTAGTTGTAGCACGTGTGCTCCTTAGTTGTGGCTCACTGGCTCCTTAGTTGCAGCACCTGGACTCCTTAGTTGTGGCATGTGGGCTCCTCAGTTGTGGTTCGCTGGGTCCTTAGTTGTGGCATGAGGACTCTTAGTTGCGGCATGCATGTGGGATCTAGTTCCCTGACCAGGAATTGAACCCGGACCCCCTGCATTGGAAGTGTGGAGTCTTAACCACTGTGCCACCAGGGAAGTCTCCTGAATCCTTTTAATCTTTTATGATATATACCTATTACTCATATTTGGGAAAAGTGAAAAAATTTAAAAAGAAAGCAAAAAACAAATGGTAATATGAGGTTTAATTTTGGTATTGATCGGGTTTAAAAAAAATTCTCCTGAATTATAAATATTTATACCGGGCCCTCACTGTACACTCCTCGTGGGTTGAGGATCCTCGTTCTGTTTACATTTCAGAGATGGTGCATTCTGGGTCAGGTTGGCAGCATGGAAAAGGTGGCAAGAGAGCAAAGGTAGGGTCTTTTAGCTACTACACCCTGTGCAAAGAAATACTATGTGTCATCTCAGGATCAAGAAGCACATGAACAAAGAGGATCAGCATTAATCCCCACCCCACCCCCCTTTTCCCTCATTGGACACAAACCTTATGAGTATTTCAAATTGGTTTGGTAACCAATGCTTTTAGAGCTCACAGTTTGTTAGAATTATGAAAAAAGGAAGGTAAAATATTAACACCGTAAAGGTGATATCTCATCTAACTGGGGAGAGATTATTCATTCAAAAGGTGAACAACTTTCTAAGAGTGATTTGCGCTATATTTGCAGGTCTCAAAACTGAGCTGGATTGAGAAAAAAATGGCTGCTACTCTGTTTGGAAAAATACCATCTGCAACTGTACAAGAAGCTTTGCAAAATTTCCTTAAGGTATATTTTGTCTATCCATTATTTCAGTGTCAAACTGGCTCCTATCTGCACCAGGCTCTCCTACTCTTGGTGTCAAGCAAATCTTTCTCTTCTCCATTTGTTGATATCTAACTGAAAGCCCAGATTGAGTCCTCATTTTGGCATGTCCAAACTACTTCTTATATCACAGTTATGCCCTAGGTCCTGGGTGTGGCAGCCCTTACTGCCAAATCCAGTGTAGCTTTCCAGGTTATGTGAATATGTGCAAAATCATTCATGCCCTGATTATTAGACTTGGTCCTAAATACTCCTCATTATCCTAATATAGAACCAGTTTCATCTTAAAGAACTAAAAGTTGCCAAGAAGAGGAGTTATTTAAAAAGTCACTCTATGAATTGCAGACAGTTCTCTGGAACATTCGTGGGGCATCAGACCAAACCAGTATTTTCATTCATGTCTTAAAATGTACAATCGCTATGCTGATAAAACTCTAAATAGTAATGTGTGTGTATGCACACATGAAAATGTGTAATACATCCACCCATTTAACCAACTTCCTGTTGGGCTAATCTCTTCATCTTTCTCTGGAACCAATTATGGAATCATATAGATACTAAGATTTTTTTTCTTTCACCACCTGCCTACTTCAGGTTTGTAACATTATAGACAAAATCAGGCTCTGATTTTGGTAATTGTCCAACATATTGTACAGGCTAATATTTTTTGTTATATTTTAGGGATTGATTTTGTAGAACTGAGAGGGAGTTTAGAGATGATATAATCTAAGATGGCAAATATGTTGCATTGCACTTCTCTGAACAGTGAAAACATAAGTATTCTAAGATCAAGCATGAGCCCAATGGAAAAAAGTATGGGGATAAAAGTACAAGGGCTGTATGTTTCTTATTTTTTATTTAGTGTGATCTTTTTTGTTTTATAACAAAACAAGACCTCAGGAATGTATTTCCAGTGTCACACAATCACAATGGCAGGTCAAAGATAGGAGTGTATTATCATCACTTCACCTTTTTTCTACCATTGAGAATAGTTCTCCCATGTTAAATTTTACAAGAATAGAGATCATGGTGCATTTAAGATAAATGATTTATAAAAGGTGCTATGTTCATTAGCAAAAAATTTATTTGAATTTGAAACCCATTTTTTCATAGTACCAAAGTTATAACTGGAGGGTCAGGTTTTCAGGACACTGCAGAAAAGTTCTTAGGTGCTTATTCACCTGAAGTATTACACAGGTAAAAGTAGTAAGAGGCACAATAATGTAGGGTAAGGATTGCAAACTCTAGAACCAAAGCACCTGGTAAAACCCCAGTTCTACTTCTTACTGGCTGATTAACACTGAGCAAGTACTTAATGTCTCTCTCTCTCTCTCTCTCTCTCTCTCTCTCTCTCAATTTAATCAATAACATGGAGGTTATAGTTGTTGTGAAGTTGTTGTGAGCAACACTTCATAGTGTTGTTGTGAAGATTAAATGAGTTAATACAAGCAAATTGCTTAGAGAATGCCCAGCAACTCGTAAGTGCTCAATAAAAGCTCACAGAGTTTTAACTTCATTAAAATGTAAACACCTTGGCAGACCATCTTTGCAACCTCACCATTTAGTTATGACTTAGATTGTCTGAAATGCATTCCATGGTGTTTGTCAAGGGGGTGAGAAGGCATCAGGAATGCTTCTCCCCCTATTTACTGCAACACCTGAGGGTACTGAGTAGGCTAAGGCTCTGGAGGAACTAAGAAATCTGGGATGGGGAGGAGAGGAAAAGGAAGCAGCGCATACCTTGGATCCCACACCCCAGGAGAGTCTGTAACCCCCTGGTCCCAAAAGGGAGTCATGTCATTGGAACCTAGACTGTAGAACTTCTGCACCCACTCCATGCCTCCAAAGATGGTTCACAGGAATGTGTCCCCAGAGCCATCCAGTTCAGTCCTGTGGAGATCAAGTGCACTGGCTTTGGAATCAGACAGTTTGAGACCTGAACCTTTTCCTATATGTATGACATGGGCATGTTTATTTCTCCCAATCATAAATTTTTCATCTGTAAAGTAGGCATAGTAATACCTACTTTATCTGGTTTTTGTGAAAATTACATAAAATAATGCTTCTGTGTGCGTATGTTGGGGCAAGTTATCTAGATAGGATTTGTTCAGAACTGGGGCAGCTACTGGACATAGAAGGTACAATCGAATAAAGTTTACTCTAGGTCCTTTTTTTTCTTCCACTTTTATTGAAGTATAGTTGGCATGCAGCACTATATAAGTTTAAGGTGTATAGCGTGATGATGTGACTTACATACATCATGAAATGATTATCACGGTAAGTTTAGTGAACATCAATCATCTCATGTAGACACAAAATTAAAGAAATAGAAAGAAAATATTTTCCTTGTGATGAGAACTCAAGATTTACTGTCTTAGCTTTCATATATAGCATAAGCAGTGTTAATTATATTGATCCTGTTGTACATTATATCCCTAGTACTATCTATCTTATAACTGGAAGTTATAACTTTTGGCTGCCTTCATCCAATTCCTCTCCCCTCCCAACACCCTCACCCCCACCTCTGGTAACCACAAATCTGATCTCTTTTTCTATGAGTTTGTTTGTTTGTTCTTGAAGAATAATGGACTTGCTACACTATGTTAGTTCCTGGTGCACAACATAGTGATTCAATATTTCTATACATTTCAAAATGATCACCACGTTAAGTCTAGTTACCATCTGTCACCATACAAAGATATCACATAATTATTAACTATATTCCCCACACCATACATTCCATACCTGTGACTTATTTATTTTGTAAATATACAAAACTTGTATTAGCGTGGCTCAAGAAATGCACTTAGTAAACTCAGAGAGTTACAATGGAAATAACCGGACAAGCAGAGAGGAAGTGGCAGGACCAGAACCGTCAGCACCATGGATGGCTCTATAGGACTTTCAAGACTCTGGCCAGGACTGGACTTCCTTCAGTCTGTCAGCAGCCTTGCTGATTTCACTAGCAGGTTCTAGGCCAGATCCGCATGCTGTTCATCTGCTCGGTCTGAAAGAGGTACACCCAGTCTGGCTTCCCAACTCAAGAGATTTTGTCCTCCTCTTCCTCCCAGGACCCTTCTCTTTGGGGTTCTGTAGAGAGTAAATGGCCTTTACAAGGGATGTGCTCGTGTAAGGTGTTGGAACGCTCCTCAGCACCCTAGGTCTTGCTTTTCCCTCCATTAGTATATCCTTAAAATGTATGTATCCTCTGACTCAGCAGTTCAACTTCTGGGAATCTCTCCTGCACATGTAATCACATACACACAAGCATATAGGAACAAGTATGTTCGCTGATCATTATTAGTAATAGTGAAAAATAAGTCTAAATGTCTAAGGGAAAATGCTTAATTTAATTATGGTATATGTGTAGTGTGAAATGCAGCTCTTAGAAACAATGAGGGAGATCTTGTATGTGAACACAAAAATGTATCTGTGGTATGTTGTGGGGAAAAAGTTTTGGACCAATATGTAGGAAATGGTCCCATTAAAAAGTTTTTTTTCAAAAATCAGTTCCCTTTGGAGGGGGCGGGTTCCTCTGCTTGGTAAAATGTCTGTAGGATGCATTTGTCAAACTGTTGGTAAGTGGTTACCCCTGGGGGCTGAGATCGTAATTGAGAATAAGATTCTAACCGAGGAACTTTCACTTTTTAATTTTGGAAATGTCTGGATTGTTAGTGTGTTGTAAAACAAGCATATTTTTATAAATTTTTTAAAGTATCCTTCTTTTGGGTTCTGTGTCCCTCTGTGTTGGGGGCCGGGTCGGGTTGGGAGCTTCCTTGCATAGACCTTTACAACAGCAAAACCTGGCTCCGATGCAAAGATTGACTTAGGTTCTAAGAAGTGCTCTCTAGTAGCAACACAATATACCTGGTGGAATTCTTATTTACCAGAGATAGAGAAAAGGAACTGGTACATAAGACATTAGTAGATGAGGGGTAAAGTACCTTTATAATGCCCACTTATTAAAATCTGCAAGGAGGTCTGCTACTTGGACTAGTTATTTTAAGCATCTGTGTTTTCTTTAAAATAACTTGATGTGATGGACCTCAGTTATTATTCAGCTCATATGGAATGTGTTGAAATCATAAGAAATCATATATTAATGTAGTGGAAGATGCTTGCCATGTGATACCAGTCATGCTCTACTCTTGCTTCCCAAAGAGATTATAGGGACTTGTCCTGGGGAGAGTGTATCACCAGTTGTTTTGTCCCTGAAAGAAAAAACACAAAAGATAGAGAAGGGGAAGTGAGGAAGATGGTTATATAAAGGAATCCCAAAATCTTAAAGTATCTCATTGCTTTGTAAGCTTTATGACCACAATAATAATTCTATTTTATTGGATAAGCTCAAAATCTATATTTCTACCCAAAAGATACTTGAGCTAATAAAATGATTCACATGTGACACAGCCATCCTAAATTCTTAGGGCAATTTGGTTAATGTCTGATTTATTGAAATATATCTTCTTTACTTATTGTTTTAGTATTTCCGTTATTCTCTTTTCTGTTTTCTCTGAAAATCAGGTCGAAGAACTACACCCTGGGTTTTCTAAGTCCAATTACATGTTCTTGGCCAAGGTAATGAAGACCACAGTTTTAAGATCACTTTGACCTCATTACACAAAAATGTGATTACGCTTCATATTGATTATTTTTTCATTTCTAGTGTTATATTGATCTTGAACAAACAGATACTGCTGAGAAGTTCTGTAATATGGCAGTGTTGCTTCCTTGTGTTACCAAAGAGGTAAGTCCACACGGTGACAAGGAGCACTATTATTTTATTAGTACGATTCCAGCCTCAAATGTGAACAACTGGCTTAGATACATGTGGAGTTTTTTGCTATCCTAAAACATTTTGACTTGGATTTCACATGTACTATGACGTTTTAAAAATTGCTATAGGTAACCCTTCCCCAGGAGACCCCTTGTATCTTTAAGGAGCACACAAATCGTGGGCTAGCAGTTAAAACATTGTGATGCATGTTAGGTGTTACACAGCCGGGAGTGGGAAGAGGCCTACGAGGGAGGATGGAGGACAGCGTAATTCTGGGGAGCTGGTGATTAAACTGGGGTAGGCAGCAAACAAGCTAGACAGGCTGCCGCCTTACAGCAGGAGGAGGCTCTGTGCAGTTGCCACTGTCAATCCCCAGCGCACAGCAGGCCGTGACTGTCCAAGGCCATGAAGAGGACTAAAAGTATGTACTAACATTTTCTTGGTCTTTGAACACCATTAATTGAAAAGAAGGTGTCGCATTGCTTCTTGCCTTTTTCCCGCTAATTCGGAATTCTGGATGTGCTGTAAGTTTTAGGAGTTTCACAGCATTAACAATTCAGTCTGTGTTCCTGTATACTGGAATTGCGGGAACAAAAGGAAATGAATAAATGTTTTCCTGCTCCCTTCTCATAGCACATAAACATTATCAGCCTGTGAATCACAACTGGATAGAAATGCCTCAGAAATAAGTATTCCTCCTCTTCTCTGTCGGAGCAATACAGGCTTCAGCGTTTGTTGTGATCTGGAACATAAACACATAAGACATGCCCACTGCCCTCTAGGAGCTTGTAGCCTAGAAGGGAACATAAGGTAAATATCCAAATAAAAGGGAGCTCAGGGTAGAAAGCATGAAGTGCTCAGAGAGGTACAAATAATTGGTTATGAATTGGTTACATATTGAAAAGGGGGAAATTATTTCCACCTGGAAGAGGTCAGATAGCAGCAGAGGTGGACCTGGAAAGACGTATATAACGTGGAGCTGTGGGCGAAGCACGTCACGGGCCGTGAACAAAAGCGCAGAGGTGGAAAAGCAAAGGTTTGTTTGCCTGCAGTGGAAGGAGTATTCAGGGCAGTCATGGGAAATAAGTCTGGAAAGGGGAAGTGAAACAAGACCTGCCCAGGACCTTCCAGGTTCAGGGATGCCTGTGTCTCTATACAGGACTCATCAGCAGCCACCTGTGCAAGGGCCTGGCCTGTTTCTATGTTTGGGATTTCCTACGGGGTTCATGATCCTTCTAACTCTAATCCCTAGTTGGCTCCATTGGTGAATAGGAAATGTAAAACAGCACTCTTTATCTAAAAGACAGTTTGTGTAACTTTTTCAGCAGGAAACAGATTTTGTCTCTCTCGTGGCTTGCTCCGTGTTAGTGGTGGGGACCCTACTGTCTTTTACACCTCTCCTGAACGATGCCAGTTTGGGTTACATGCAGTCCTTTTAAACTGAGTGTCTATGCATTCTTATTAGAATATGAGATTAAAATACAATATGATAGTGAGGTACCTGGTTTGATATGCAAATGTTTATGCATGACATTGAGCGCTGTCACAGGAGGGCTAATATTGAGCAGCTTCAGGGTTTGATCCTTGGGCCCTAAGTCTTCTCCCCTTTCCTCCTCCCTACCTGCCAAACCTATCCTCCATGGCTTCAAATACTACATACCTGCCAGGGGTCCTCAAATTTGCGTCTCTAGACCTCTCCTCTGAGTCTGGACCTGATTATCCAACGTCCTGCTTGACATCCCTGCTTGGATGACTCATAGACATCTCACACTCAACTAGTCATCAGGCCTCTGCATCTGCTCTTCCTTCATCTGCCCCTCTTAGTAAATAGCACCTCCACCCACCCAGTTAGAAAAGCTGGGAATGATCCTTGACACATCCTTATCCCTCAGCCCCCCAACCCAGATGTCTACCCAGTCACCAAGTTCTCATAGTTCTTCTTTTTTAAAACATAAATTTCTTTATTTTAATTTACTTAGTTTTGGCTGTGTTGGGTCTTCGTTGCTGCACACGGGCTTTCTCTAGTTGCAGCGAGCGGGGGGCTACTCTTCGTTGTGATGCATGGGCTTCTTATCGCGGTGGCTTCTCTTTTTGCGGAGCACCGGCTCTAGGCGCACAGGCTTCAGTAGTTGCAGCACGCGGGCTCAGTAATTGCGGCTCGTGGGCTCTAGAGCACAGGCTTAGTTGCTCCGCGGCATGTGGGATCTTCCCGGACCAGGGCATGAACCCATGTCCCCTGCATCGGCAGGCGGACTCTCAACCACTGCGCCACCAGGGAAGCCCCATTCCCTCTTTTAAAATAAAAGGGCTCCCTGTGTCTGAGGCAGTGTGGGAATGATCACTGAGTGAAATAACGACAACCGTGGCAGCCTGAAAATTGTTTGACTGGAGGGAGAGTCCCAGTTACTGACTCAGAGCACACTGAGAAAGCGCAAATAGAAAAAGCATTGTGTGATATGTTGTGCTACAATGAGAGATGTGCTAATCCGGTAAAGAAAAAAACTATTTTAAAATTGTTATATTTTGAAGTGACATTAATCACTCTTCTAAGGCAAACAAACTCTTATTGGACAATTAATACAATGTACCAGGAACAACCACAGGGAGAAGATGCCTCTGGGAGGGCAGAAAGTAAAGAACTTCTTTATATTTAGCAAGTGGTGTAGTTGTCTTTGAAATTACCTGTAGTTTAAGTCCTGGGCTGCATTTGCAACCTGTTCTATAGATTGAGAATCATCACTCTCCTTAGTAACCACTCTTAATAATAAAATCCTAATTTTTTTTTTTTTTTTTTGGCTGCACCACGCAGCTTGTGGGTTCTTAGTTCCCCAACCAGGGATCGAACCCAGGGCCCCGGCAGTGAGAATGCCAAGTCCTGACCACTAGACCACCAAGGAATTCCCTAAAATCCTAGTCCTACTTTAAATGTTCTATCTTAATTAAGACCTCATATTTGATTATCTTAATTAAGACATCGGCTTTTCAGGTAAGTTTAGAAAGTATAGTTAGTCCACAACTCTTCACCTGTCTTCCTCTTCTAGGGATGCTACAACTCAGAGGGGTGGCTGGATCACTTACCAAAATCCAGCAGTGTGGTCCAGTGTTAGAAATTCATATTTGCCTATTTCTTTCTGGTTTAAATGTATATCTTATGCATTAACTCATCTGTGCTATCCATGCCTGGAGAATTAATTCTTCCTATATATTAAAAAAATTAATAAAGCCATTTCAGAGTGGACAGAGTGGACTTTCCCACTGTCAGAATAGACATTTCGTGAATTATAGGCAGGCAATGTTACTCTGTTTACACCCTCCCATTTCTACTCTTTTGTCTCCTACCTTCTATTCATCTGCATTCGAAATATATTATTTCTTAAGCTTTCTCAGTATATAATGGCCTTAGCTGTATTCTTTAAATTGATCTTAAAAATACCTTAAAGAAATTTCTTAGCCTTCCTTGTAATTAATTTTCTTAAAGTAACTGATGATGTTGCATCAGTTTGGGATCAGTTATTTTTAACCAGTATGCAGTCTAGTAAAGTTGATGTTTGATAAATCATTACCCAAATGCTTAGAGCATAATGATTTAATATAAATGAGTCTCTCTCTTATTTATCTCTGTAGCAGAGAGCATTGATGTATTTAATCAAAACATAATATTTTCTGACTCTTTCAGATCAAATAAATCTATGTTTTTGAATGTGTGTTTGAGTGAGTGAAAAAGGTTACCTTTATTCATTTATCTTGCAAATATGGTGATGCTCTGCCAGAGGCTTGGGATACAGTGAGGAAAAAGAACAGATCCTGTCCTTGCCACCATGAATTCTGTAGTCCAGTGGAGAAGGCAGGCACTGAATAAGTAATAGCAATAAAGTGTGGTGAGTGTAATGGAAATAAAAGCACAGAGGTTTATGAGAAAATAAAACTGGGACTGCAACCTGGACCGGAGGCTAAGAAAGGCCTTCCTGAGGTTTTGTTAGGTAACCTGAGATTCTAAGGAAATTAGAATTTAAAACCAATGGTTTAAATCTTTAAGACTTTCTTGGGTATGGGGGGGCTTGTTAAAAATATGGATTCCTGTCCTTTTTCTAGAGAGAAAGAAGCGCCATGCTGCAGAGCGTGATGACAGCAACCTCACTATCAATGTGACTCAGTCAGGTTGCTGTCCGTTGAGTTCTGCTCTGCCGGCTTAGTGCTCAGACTGTCCCTGGGTAAGAAAACAGAGGAAGGCAGGTGGTAGCTGGGTTCTTGGCATTGCAACCACAGGAAGGGATGACCTTTGAGGACATGGCTGTGGACTTTACTCAGAAAGAATGGGCCTGCTGGTCTCATCTCAGGGGAAGCCATACAGAGACATGATGCTAGAAAACATCAGTCATTGGGTCTCCCTTGGGTATGAGCTCTGAAAATCAGATGTGACTTCCCAGTTGGTTCAAGGGGAAGAGCTGAGGTGGGGGAGGGAGAAGATTTCCCCAAGGCCAGAGTCTAGGCTGGAAAGTCTTAAAAACTAGGACATAACTTCCCTGCAGAACGTCTGCAGGAAGGAGCCATCTAATGTCACGATAAGTTCGTGAGGGTGAGGTCTGTTTCTCTACATTAGAACTGATCTGCAAGTGGGGTAACGGAGGAATGCAGAACAATCTCATGACTTCAATTTGAGGTGAAAGTGTGCTGTCTCGGCAGAAAGGTTTGGATAGTTTGAATTTGGGGAAGAAAGGAGTAACCTGAGCTCACAACCGTAGTCCGGGTTCTTATAAGAGGACGTTTGCATAAATATGGTCAAACATCAAGTGCTTGAAACATAGTGAAGGCCTCAAAATTACTCAGATAACTATACAGTGGACATGCTGCAAAGGAGAAGACTTCTGTACCTGCAGGAGAGTCACACACCCTGTGAAAGTAACCAGTGTGGCAAAGACTTTAACTAGACGTTATCAATGAATGAATGAACATAAAATTCATATGTAGCAGAATGAATAGATGAATGGATGTGGACAAACCTTGAACAGTCTCTCATCTCCCCAGTAGCAGAGATTTCACACTGGAGAGGAGTTCTCTGAATATAATGAGAATGGGGAAATATTCACTCACAGCTCCACATTGACTCAACAAGTGTTAACTCACACTGGAGAGAAGCCCCGTAAATGTAACGAATGTGGGAAACACTTTAGCCAGAGAGCTACCTTTTGTTCGCACCAGAGACAAACCCTTTGCGATCTTTATGGAAATGCCTCCAGTAATAATTCATCCTTCAGATGACACAAGTGAATCACACTGCAGAGAAGCCATAAGAATATCATCTATGTAGTAAAGCCTTTAGTTGACGCTCTGACCTTAGCCATGAAACAGCGTACACCGGAGAGGAACCCTAGAGACGTAATGAATTTGGAGGAACCTACAGTCCCAGCTCTAACCTCTATAGACACCAGAGAGTTCACACAGGGGAGAAACGCTGCAGCCTTCAGCCATCTCTCAAGCCTTGGTCTGCACAGAAAACTCAGAGTCAAACAGGAAGGGACGCAGCAAGTCTTTACCAGGAGGAGGAAGCCATTTGGGAAATACCAGACAGTTCATGCTGGAGAAGCAATTCAATGAAATAAACATGGGAAACCCATTACTCATAGAGCAGCACTCCAGGGCATGTGAGGACTTTTACTGTATCAGACACTCTCAGTGTCGTGAATGAAATGATCTCACCTTAGTCAGCCTTAAAGTTCTCACACTTGGCAGTTCCTTAGGCCTTAAGTCAATGTAGAAATACCTTCATCTGGATTTTATATAAGAAAATTCATACTCGGGGGAAAAAAATACTCTATCAAGGAGAACCCTTTAGTACACAATTCAACATATAATTAGACTTCTGCCAAATGACATATTACTAAAAATAATACGATGTAAAGATGTAGAACTGTGATGCATTCTTAGAAAAGTTGAATGCAGATTTTGGTGAGATGTAATAAACAATGTGATAATACCTCTTCAGTAGATTAATAAGAGTTGTTGATGAAAAATCTAATACATGGGTATTCGTCTTTAAAAAAATCATGAAACATTATGGTGAGTAATTGAGGCATTTTCCTTTACTGCATCGCTGTTGATCAGCTGATCAGTTTCAATTTTGACGCAGCTCTAAACATATTTACAAGGACTTTGTTTAATCAGAAAATAGCTTTTAATGTAATGGAAAAAATGTAGAATACAAAACATGTGTTCTAATTATTCTATTTGTGTTTAAATATGTACCCACATGGCAAGGGTGAGTGGAAACTTGGACAAATAAGCACAGTTTATAAGTGATTCAAATATCCCAGGTGATACTGATACAGGTGGTATACACACCATATTGTATTAAATAGAAATAGAAAGGCTTGGAATTGAGAAATATGTGAAAAAGCACGTATCAAGTGTACAATATTGCTGAAATGTTGAGTTCTTGAGAGAGAGAAGAGATGAGAGCCTTGTATACCTTTTTCTTAAAAGCAAGAGAAAACCATTAGAGGGTCTTAAGCAGCAAGTAACACAATGAGATTTTTAGAAGGACACAATAGCTACCATGTGGGGATTGACTTGGATGGGAGGGGAGCAGAATTGGAAGTTGGAATACCATTTAGATAACTTCTGCAGTGACACAAACATGAGGTGATGACCTGGACCAAGATGATGGCAGTGAGGAGTGAAGAGATGAGGACTGATTCAACAGATTTGTAGGTAGTATTGTCTACAGGACTTGGATATCAGAGATGAAGGACTCAAGAATGACATCTCGGTTTCTGGCATGGGAACCTGACCAGGGCAGGTGGCAGTACCCTTTACAGGGAATATTGGAGAACCAGATTTGGTAGACAGAGAGTTCAGTTTTAGACATTTGGAGTTTGTGTTTTTGAGATTTTCAGATCCATTAAGTGATTGAATGTTTGGCATATAAATGTCTAAAACCACAAGTATGGCAGAGATCATCCAGAGAGGTTATGTAGTGTGTGAAAAGCAGAGGGCAAAGGATCAACCCTGAGAAACTCCAGTGTAATGGGAGGAAAAGAAACCTACAAATGAAATTGAAAGAAGTGGCCAAAGATGACAGGACTCCAGAATCCAAGGGATGGTGGAAGTGGTCAACTCTGTCGACACTCTAGGGAAGTCAAGACTGTAATGAGCAGATGAAGTTCATGATGCCTATGTCGTTGGTGATCTTAACCCAGACTGTTTCCGTGGAACAGTATAGGAGGCAACAGAGTGCAGAGCACTAGAGGTGAGAAAATCCAGTCAGTATGTGCAGACACTGGTCCAATAATTTGATGGGAAAGAGAGGAGAGATGTAAGGTAGAAGTTAAAGCAGTGCTTGAATTGAGAAATAGTTTTGTTTTGGATGGAAAATCTAGGAGCATACTTAAATAGTAATGAGAAAGATCCAGGAAAGAAGGAAGGGTTCAAGAAAGACTAGAGAAGGGGGAGATAACTGATAGAATTAGGTCACCAGGAAGCCGGAGATGGTGGGATCCAAAGCACATTAAGGTCCTGTCCTTTTGTCACAGGCTAGATAGAGGAATCAATGGGTTTGTGGGTTTGTAGATTTGTAGTGAACCAGGGTAAGTGCCCCAGGGGAGAAAGGGTTTTAGTCTTTGAGTGAGAGTAGGTGGGTATGGAACCTAAGGTGGGTAGAAAATAAGTCAAAGCAGGAGAAAGCTGATAGAGAACAAGGAGGAAAAAACCGCTCCATGAACCTATTGAAGGTTGAAAAATTAATGTATTGAGTGTAATTGGATAAATGACCCCAAAAGATAGGCAGTGTTCAGAGAACAGGATGCCTGTTTCAGAGGTGGAGCAGTTTTAGGTCTGACACAGCCCAGGGTGCACTCGTGGGGGTGGTGGGGAAGGTGAGGAGACACCCTTCTAAAAGGCTGGGATACACGGGCCATGGGAACAGTGAAGTCTCCAACAGTGGTGGCAGAACTCGGTGTGGAGATCAAGGCACCAAAGTCATAAAAAATAAAAGTAAAAGGAGAGTGACCAGGAGTTTGTTAACAGCTATAAGAAATGGTCGAGAGCAATTATCCTCTACCATTGGCTCTAACCACTCCCTCATCCTCTTCCCGAGCCCCTCAGAAATATTCTTTTAGCAAATACATTGCTGGTTATGCAGAAATGACTTCAAAACAAGCCTTCTAACAGGGGTTCCAGGGAGCTCTGTCTGGGAAAAGGGGGAAGAGTGTGAGGTTGAGTCAGGGAAGAGAGACTAGAGAGGAGCGGTTTTGGGGTGAGCACTGAAGAGGATTCATGGTCTGAAGGGGGTACATTTTGGGCAGTGACAGAGGAAAGCATGACTGGAGGTGCTGGTTTTAGTTGGTGGGGTTTTTTTTAAGCTAAAAGGCACTGCCAGTGTCCTCTATCCATTAAAAAAGTAAATTAATTAAAGACTTAGGTGGAAGCCCTGGGAAGGAGGTAAAATGGGAGGTGTGTGTGTGTGTGTGTGTGTGTGTGTGTGTGTGTGTGTGTGTGTGTGTGTGTGTGTGTGTTGGCAGTTGGACTCGGTGGGAGTTGAAGGAATTCTCTGTGGTGCCTGAGGGCAAATATTGCTAAGCCATGATCCTAATTTTAAATCTTTTATTGTAGTTTGAGCATATTCATTTCTTTAGGCATCTAGTTGAAATAAGTCTCTCGTCTACATCTACATCATCTATAAGAAATTAGTTCCTAGATTTGGGAAATTGTTACTGAGCTCTGGTGTCTAACCACTTGTTTTACAGGCATTTATTTAGGGTCTTCTAGGTGCCAGGCACTGAGCTGGCCCTAGGATTACAAAGATAAACATGAATTATGGCTTTTTATAAGTTATTTTAAATAATGCATCACTATCATAGATTCATTAACCATATTTTCTTACAACCTTCAAAAATACTGATTTGATAGAAGGTATACTTCTAGTTGATCAGACACTACAGTAGAATCAGTGTGTTAATGTTTATGATTAAAACTATTGAAGAACTTTCAGTTTTTAAAGAAATCTGGCTAACAACTACTTCCAAAATCTACCTTGTCCAGTTTTCCTCATCTGTTTATTTCAAATGTGTTAACATTCCTTAAATCCTTTCTGATAGATGCTCAGTAAGTGTCTGTTAAACACAAAAGCGCATAGGAGTACCTTACCATCAGAATTTGTTTCCACTCTTCCTAACTTCCACACTTGTTTTAAGGAAATAACACATGTGGAGTCCTATAAAACATATTACATGATTTTTAATCTTAAATATAAACTACCTGATAAAGTAGGTAGTTTGGGTCTTGTAGTGGAATCTTGTCTGGATCTTACAGAGGAATCTCAGATTTCTTCAAATTCTGCTGCTAGGGCCAGGACCTCTTCCACATGTTATAGTTGAAGAAGAAAACAGTGTTATCATTAACACGCTGGTGGATCCAGTGTGTCAGCTTCTATAGAAGGGGCTCACCTTCCTGTATCCACCACTCCAGACCAGCTGGAGGAAGAGCCTGGAAATCACTCTCCACATCACTTAACATTTTCAGAGATCTGAATCATGCCTGGTCCTAAGAAATGCACAGTTTCTTTGTAATGGTCTTTAAAAGAGTATTCCCTCATTCAACAAAAGTCTACTTCAAAGTACCTAGAGTATGAGGTTGAATGTGTGAAATCTTTTTGTGTATTTGTATTTTCTTTATAGGATAAAGATGCACAGAAAGAGGTGAAAAAAATAAACACTTCCTTGAAGAGGTAAATAAAAGAACTTGCTCTTCAACAAATCACATGTGGTCTTCTAAAAGTTAAACTAATCAAAGTTGTGGTTTTTTTATTATCCTTTTTTCTTTTTTGATGTAAGGGTAATATGCTCAGATATCAAGGCAAAACCATGTTTCTGCAGAATGCATTCCACTAGTAGCACTACAAAACTAATCATGTTATTTGAAGGAATCTATTTCCTATAATGTCACTACAAAATGATCTTTAAACATGTACGCTTTATATTTTCCCTATTAAACTATAGTCTTCAGAATATTTCTTGAAGTAAAATAGTTAAGTCAGTTCAATAAAATGAACTCAAGTGAGTGTTTTATTGCTGCTTCAATGGTGACTTTACAAAATAAAATAATTTCATTAATGTGAATGAAAAATGGAAAAAAAGGCAAAGGACATGAACAAGTTGTTGATAGGAGAGGAAAAACAAAAGAGGAAATATAACTAGTAATTTTAAAAATGTGAAGAAAATTACAATAAGATACTGTTTTACCATCAAATTAGCAAGGATTTCTTTTTTTCTTTAAAGAAACGTTCAATGCTGGCAGTGATGCCATGAGATGGACCATTCTCATACACTGCTGCCGGGAGGGCATTTTGACACAAACATTTGGTAAAATGTATCTAGAATCTTAAAAATATGTAAACTCTTTAATCTGGTAATTTCATTTTATGGATATAATCTTAAAGAGAGAAGGTACACTTATGCACAAATGTTCATAACAGCATTATTTTTTACAGCAAAACACTGTGTCCAGCAGTAAGAAAACAGTTAACCATATTTGAATAAAACTGTAATAGAATATTAATTTGACATTAGAAATAATTTCAAAAATGACCTAGGAAAATGCAATCTTAAGTTCAAGTAGAAGACAAATTAGTATATGCACATGATCTCAACTATATGAAAATGTGTGTAGAAAATCATCTATTAGAAATACACTAACCTGGTAGTTGTTCATATTTCTGTGGAGTTATGTTTGATTTCTAATATTTCCCAATTTTAATAATTAAACTAAAAGAATTTTTAAATTGAACTTACCTAGCAGTGATTTCTAGATTCCCCACTACCCTTTAACCAGCCTTATCCTGGAAATCAGATCAAAGCTTAAATTTACTGTTTGCTATCCCAAATGCACAGACACACATACACACTTATGCACTCAATTTCAAGCCTTGACTTAGTGATACCAGTTAATCAAACTGAGCTAGTTTCTCCCTCTTGTCTTTTATAATGGCCCATCGAGATACCTAAATCAATCCAACTGATTCTTGCCCAAACTCTGACAATTGGTCTAACACTGAAACTACTAGCTGGAAGGGACAAGAGTTTTACAGGTACCCTCATGGGTACACAGTATCCACAAGGCCATGGCTACCTCTGGCTATCTCTAAACAGCTAGGTGAATGTGCAAGTCGAGACAGGTGATTCTAGCAGCAGAAAATAATGTAGAATCAACCACGTTGTAGGCTTTGTAGGAGCAGCTCATTCCAGCAGAGTGGTATAAAGACTTCCGCTAAGAATTATGAGAAACAGCGGGAATGCTCTTTGGTGATGGTGGGACTTGAGATCATAATTGAAACATAACAAGGCCTCATCAATCTTGTTTTAACAGAATTCCCATTTGGTCCCTGTAGTCAGTATGTCTTCAGTGGACAAGTTGATGTCCCTTGATTGAGTGATCAGTTTCTGAATAAGGACTTGACCCAATAGGAGTGTAACATTTCTCAAAGTTACTTGAATCTTTACAATCTTGTTAATTTCTGACACATTGGACAGATTTTTCAGTAGGAGGTTAATGGAGGAAATCTCCCTCCTCACGATGGTAATACCATATCCCCTTCAAATTAACATCAAAGCCGTGTTCTGTGCTCCATTCCAGGGTCTCGCCTGGTCATAGCTAGTCTTCATCAAGTCATAAAATCAAAGCATCTATGTGTGATGAAGCCAGCTAAAGACAGTTTCCACATTAAATCCACCTCCCCACCTTTTAAAAGCTGAGTAGTGTTTTCGGATGGCAGCATTATATGTAAATTCTTTCACTTACTCCAGTGAATTTCACACAGTGAACCACTGTGAACTCCTTCTGTAGTTGCTTCACTCAGCATTCATTCTGCTGACCTGGGAGAAGACAGAATAGCTGCCGAGTGTTTCTGAAACAATTTCTCCTGGTGGATCACCAAGGCCAAGCCAGTGGCACAGCCTGCACCACAGACAAAGTACACAAACTCCTAAACTTTCAAGAGAGTTCGCACATGGCTTTGGGAAGGGGGAGTTCTGATCCAGAACTTCTTGAATGTGTTTGATTTCAGAAGATAATAAGGTGCATGTTAAAATTTCTCATAAAACATTAAAGAAGTAACGCAGTGTTCCACTAAAATTTTAACAATTGTCATGTCCATGTAATTTGCAATGTTAGTTATATTTCTAAGTACTGAATATCCTTCATTGTAACATGAAAGTCTCTGTAGTGCCTAAAAGTTGTCGAAAGCTTTTCATCTGATAATTTTTGCATACTTCTGAATTATAAAAAGCCATATAAACAGGTGGGTGAGACCGTAGAGACAATCGTCTAGACTAGCCTTCTCGTTTTACCGGTAAACTGTATACTCTCTGATATCTAAGAGAACTGGTGAGTGACTGAGCCAGGATGAGGTACCAGGTCTTGGAATCTCATGCCTTTGTAACCCATATTTGAACCCAGGGCCTTTTCCATTTAACTGAGTGGAGTCCAATGTGTTTGGCATAGATGGAGGGGGATGGGAGGGAGGGAAGGAAGTCTGAGAATGGTAACACTTGCATGGTTCTACCTGTTCTAAGTGTTTTGCCTATGTTAGCCCATTTAATCCTCACAGCAACCCTATGAGGAGGGAACTTCTGTTATTATCCCATTTACAGATAGGGGAGCTGAAGCACGGGATATTAAATACCATGCCTAACACAGCATGAGATCTGAACTCGGGCAGTCGGCTCCAGAGTCCGAGCTGTGATCTGAACCATCATGCAATCCTGCCAACAAATGGGGGGGTGTAGGGAGTAAAAGACAGAAGGTGGAAGGAGAGCAGGAAATAAAAGAAGGAAGGGAAAGGCAGAAATGGTATAAAAATGCGGGGTGGGGGTAGAGATGGATAGTAAGGAAAGAAGGAAAAGAAAAGTAGAGAGCAAAGAAAAATCTTTCCTTGTTTTTTTGGATATTGATACCCATTTTCTGGTTTCACATCATAAATTCCCAACAGCCTGTTGTGTATCTTGCCTTGTATTAAATCTGTTTTTATATTTCCACCTTCTCTGCCCAAGATAAGGAAAGAGAAAAAAGGGAGGATGGTGAAACCTGTTGTAAATGACTTGTTCCACTTGATCTGTGTGTGTAGGGAGAGCCTTATTATGGACTATATGACCTACTGATTGGGCAATTAACAAGAATATTTCACTGCACAAGTAACGACAAGGTCACATTTTAGAACCAAATATAGTTAATATCTTGATGTTCTATGATTTTTGTAGCTCCCAAACCTATATTTTGCTCTAGATGCCTAAAGTCAAATCATACGTTTTAAAAATAGCTTTATTGAGGTATAATTGACATACAAAAAATGTACAGTTAAAGTGTACACTTTGATATGTTTTGAGATATATGTATATATCTCCATGAAACTATCACCACAAATAAACAGCGAAGTTTGCCCCTTTGCAACCCCTTTTTCCTGACTCTCCCTGCACCTCCCATCTCCAACCACAGGTCTGTATTCTGTTACTAGCAATTGCGTTTTCTAGACTTTTATATAATTGGATTGTACATTATGTACTCTCTTTTTTGTCTGATTTCTTTCACTCAACATAATTATTTTGAGATTCATTCATGTCATAGTGTGTAATAATAGTTCATTCCTTTTTATTGCTGAGGGGTGTTTTATAACATACACCACAGTTTTTTTCCCTCCATTTACCTGTTAATGAACATTTGGGCAGTTTCCAGTATTTGATAATTACAAATAAATATATGAGTATTCTATAAATTATTCAAATTGACATACGCTTTCATTTCTCTTGGATAGATACTTAAGAGTAGAATGGCTGAATTATATAGTTGATTTATGTCTAGTATTTTTTAAAACTGTCAAAACTGTTTTCCAAAGTATGATTTTACATTTTCACCAGCAGTGTATGAGAGTTCCACTTTCTCGACCTTCTTAACAACACTTGTTCTGGTCAGTCCTTTTTTTTCTTTTTTTTTTAATTGAAGTATAGTTGATTTACAACATTGTATTAACTTCAGATGTACAGCAGAGTGATTCAGTTACATATTTTTCATTATAGGTTATTACAAGATATTGAATGTAGTTCTCTGTTATACAATAAAGTCAGTCTTCTTCATTTTAGCTGCTAGTCTATGTGTGTAGTGATATCTACTTGGGATTTTAATTTGCATTTCCCTAATGACAAATTATGTTGAGCATTTTTTCATGTGCTTATTTGCCATTCATATATCTTCTTTGGTGAAGTCTCTATTCAATTTTTTTGCCCATTATTTTAATTGAGATACTTGTTTTCTTTTTTGTTGAATTTTGAGAGTTCTTTATATATTCTGGATAGAAGTCTTTTATCAGATGTGTAATTTGCCAGTGTTTTCTTTCCATGTGGCTTGTCTTCCCCAACACTGTCTTTCACAGGACAAATGTTTTTCATTTTGATAAAACAATTCATACGTTCATGTATCTTGTTCTTGGTGCTGTATCTAAATATTTTGCCTAATCCGAGGTCATAAAGATTTTCTCCTATATTTTCTTCTAAAAGTGTTATAGTTTCTGGTTTTACATTTAAATCTGTGACCCATTCTAGGTTAATTTTTGTATATGGTCTGAGTTATGGATTGAAGTCCATTTGTTGTGTATATGGATATACAGTTGTCCCAGCACCATCTGCTGAAAAGGGTATCGTTTCTCCACTGACTTGCCTTTGCACCTTTGTCAAAGTCAATTTTCCATCTAGATGTGTGTCTATTTATGTACTTTCTGTTTTGTTCCATTGATCTATTAGTAATAATGCCAATACCACACTCTGTTGGTTACTTTAGTTTCCTACTGTCTTGAAACCAGATATTCCTCCAGGCATGTTCCTTTGCTAATTCCTCTTGGCTATTCTAAGTTCTTTGCATTTGCATATAAATTTTGGAATCAGTTTTTAAATTTCTAACATAAAAAATCTAGACGGGACTTTGATTGGCATTCTGTTGATTAATTTGTCTCCTCAACTCAAGGTGGTGAGACTCCTTTATGGTTTCCCTGCTGTGCACCATTGCCTGGAAACTCTCTCCAGACAGTGTTCTGGGTCAATTGTAGGGCTTAACTTTGACTGTCCTTTCTTTCCTGCTGACCAATATCTTGAAAACAATTGATTCATATACATTGTCCATGGTTTGGATTTTGAAAGACAGAAATTGTAATTTGGAGAGTAACTGTGACACTTTCCAGTCCCATAAACCATGATTTTGCATGTAGCAAACTCTACTGTATTGAGTTTAGTTTTTTAAACAAGTTTCTATAATATTCAAATATATCCATTCTATAAAATAAAGCAAGGTGAGCAATTGCACTATGAAATTAACTACTTAATTGGACTTTGGTTAGAACTCTGAGATAATTTTTTTGTTTGTTTTTATATAGCATTCTTAAATTTTGGCCAATAAAGTTTGCATATAGAGAATTAAAGTATATCTTTCCTCCTTCTTAAATACTTTATATTGCCATATCCTAACTAATTTAAATTGGGAAACCTGATTGGGAAAATAGTCTGCTGAAACTTACAGGTAGAAATGGCATTACATACTGTGCCTCTGACAGCCCCTTCCAATCGGGCAGGCTGTGGTGTAGTGTGGAAATCGTCTGGCGCCTAATACTGTCTGTCCTAATTTTTAAAAGCTTCCAGTCATGAAGATAGTGATTTTCCAGTGAAGCTACCAATTCAGTTATTTATTTTGTCTCTTTGCTTGAAATGCATTTTATTTCCTTAATGTTCTTCAGCCCTAGGAGCTCAGGGTACCCAGCAGTCATAATTAATCACATGCATATTGAGCTAATACGGAGTCATCCAAGGACTGATCCAAGTTTGTGAGCCTCAAGCTTATACAATTTGGAGTATTGGGCTTCCCTGGTGGCGCAGTGGTTGAGAGTCCGCCTGCCGATGCAGGGGACACGGGTTCGTGCCCCGGTCCGGGAAGATCCCACGTGCCGCAGAGCGGCTGGGCCCGTGAGCCATGGCCGCTGAGCCTGCGCGTCCGGAGCCTGTGCTCCGCAGCGGGAGAGACCACAACAGTGAGAGGCCCGCGTACCGCCAAAAAACAAAACAAAAAAAACCAATTTGGAGTATTGGTTAAGAAAAAGAATACAAAATTAGGTATGAAAGTAACTTTATTTAGAATGAGAGACATCACCACCAATTATAAAGTTTTAAAAGCTGACAAATGCCACCGAGAAAAATAATATATCATTATTACTTATTAACTCTGCGGCACACCTCTAGGGTACTTTTTTCCTATGTTCTCTCACATACTCTTTGTTCACTTCATCTTAAGACGTTAATTTTTTTAACGTCATTTTCTATAGAGAGGATATAGGATAGATACATTGGTCTTTCCCCTAGCATGAAGGATTGACATTTAGTTTTCATTTCGAATGGTTTAGAAAAGCTCCTCTCAGTCTCTCTTGCTGTTCCCAGTGGTGTGCGGTGGCTTCCTCGGCTGCGCTGCTTCCCCAGGGTGAGTGAGCCTTGGGAGAACCCCAACCCCTGGAGCACAGTGAGCCAGGCTGGGCAGCCCTGCTGCACCGCTGGTCCAGCTCTGCCCGGCCTCGTCACCTCCAGTTCCCGGCCGCATCACACCCCAGCCGTGAGGAGGTCCCAGAAAGCCTGGAAGCCCGGACCGTGGTGGGCCCTGAGCGGGGGACCAAGCAGCACCTTGTTCACATCCTTCTCTTTGGAGTCCAAGTCAGGGTGTAAAGCTCAGTGCAGGCCCCAGGAGCGAGCTGTCACTGGGGCCACTGATGTGGAGGCTGGAAGCCGCCCAATGATCATCCCTCCCGCCACATCCACTACAGGCTGAGGGGCCCTTCAAGCCTTCCCGGTGCAGGGGCTGGGGTGCTTTTAGGGGGCGGGGAAGGACAAGGAGCAGCGGGGGTGGGCAAAAGCCAGGCAAGTGAGTGCCCCAAATAAGAGCAGACTAATACCAGTATCTCGCCATATTCTTCCAACTGCCTGCAGCATAAAGGCCAGAGTCTTCAGCAAGGCCTTCAAGAATGCCCTGTGCCCCCCTGCTCCCACCTAGTCTGTCTTTCCAGCAGGCCTCCCTCACCCCTCACCGTATCCATGCTCTTTGTCCCAGCCAGACTGGACTGATGGTTGCTCAGACCTGCCTGGTGCTCTTCTGCCCTCTGGCTTGGGATTTTTCATCCTCTAGGGCCACCTTCCCTCCCCCATGCCCACTTGTGGAAATCTCTCCCCGCCACTCCAGGCCTGGCTCAAGTGATGGAAGTTCTGCCACCAAACCTTCCTGAGCCACGTGACTAGATGTGCTCTCTCCCTCCTCAAAATAGCAGGGCACTTTTGGGGTTCTTTCTTAGCCCATCCATCAGATCTTCAGCCAGGCGAGGCAAGGACCATCCATCCCTCACTTTCGCATTGCCTGTCTAGCTGTAGGGACTCTCATAACAAGTGTTAAGAAAGTCAAACACCTCAAGACGGAGAAAAACACTTCTCATATTCCCAAGATTCCCAAAAGAGAAAACGGAGAGTCATTTCTATCCTCAGATGTGATGTGACAGGGAGAGAGCAGAGAAAGAGAGAGAGAAGAAGTGAGCAAAGGGAAGGGAGAGGTAGAGCAGGAGATGGAGAAGCCTGGCAGGTCAGGGGCCAGACAAGAGACAGCAAGCCTGAGGCAATGCGAAGACCAGCACTTCCACTGCAAATTCGAGATGCTCTCGTACTCGCCTAAAAGCAATACAGACATCTTTTTAAAATTTTAATTATCTTGTTGGCAAAGCCTTCCTTCAATGAAATACAGACCACATACTAGGGTTAGTCCTTGTGACGTTTCTATGACTCAATTACTTTTTTTATTTTGAAATTTTAATTTTATTCCATTTCTAGACTTTAGTTTTCAGTCGGTTGTTTTAGCAATAAAGTAACTCCTGCAATACTCTAGTGTGAAGCTTAAAATGATTTAAAGGGCCATCCCTGACAACCTGGTAGGGGTGAGTATTGCTTTTGGGGGATACTTAGCCCTTGCACTCATTGTTAACAGATTGGAAAATAAGAAGATAACTGAATATTTTTATTGCTTGAGAGACCTGGTCCTACAACGTATACGTATAGTGACAGCACATATATCGTGTTTCTAACATTTTAAAACTTTTCTTTTAAATGCCAAATAAAGCCTGCTTTATATTCGTATTAAACTTTTAATTTTTCCAAGTGTTACCATGCCTAATATTTCAATGAACACTTTTTACTTGCTGAGACAGGTTGAGAAAGTGCTGCCATCCTTCTCTGACCATCGAGGGGACTGGAACAAAGGTTAGATTTGCTGGAGGTCACATACCTAGTTCATGAGAGAGTAGGGACCAGACCCTGGTGTTCTGACTCCCAGCCCGGGACCTGTGCAATGAAGAAAGAAATCATATTCGGAGCCATACAATCAATCTTAAACCATGTAAGATTTAATGTCCTTCAGGAACTAACTCTTTGTTTCCGTTTCTTTTGTTTTCATTTACCTAAAAAGTGCTTAAGGCAGCTAAACAGCTAGACTTCTACAAACAAAGATAGATTTAGCCAACATCATACATGTGTCTCCCACAGTGGAGGAAATGGTTCATTGGACGGGAAAACAGTATTTAAGATGGGCTTTGGAGGGCTTCCCTGGTGGCGCAGTGGTTAAGAATCTGCCTGCCAATGCAGGAGACACAGGTTTGAGCCGTGGTCCAGGAATATCCCACATGCCACGGAGCAACTAAGCCCATGTGCCAAAACTACTGAGCCTGCGCTCTAGAGCCCGTGAGCCACAACTACTGAAGCCCACGTGCCTAGAGACTGTGCTCCGCAACCAGAGAATCCACCGCAATGAGAAGCCCTCACGCCGCAACTAGAGAAAGCTTGCGTGTAGCAACGAATACCCAATAAATAAATAAATAAATAAGATGGGCTTTGGATAGGGAGTTTAGGATCTGTACAAGTCAAATTCATGGGAATGGCCTGGAAAGGTGCCTTTAGGGTACAATTTACTTACATCTGGTTGTGGTAATTTCTCCAAAAGATGTTGCTCCTAGTCATACTTTGTTTTCCTTTTAATTTTGTTGTAATTATGTGAATTTCCACTGCTCCGTAACTGTAATTTGCTTCATAACATACTTAATGGAGATTATGATCTATCTCACAGTTGAAAATCCCACCTAAACGTGTACTGCTCTAATTGGCTCACCGAGTTGGCAAAAAATTTGCAGTGTGAGGGGAAAGTTTATTTGGATTTTCCCTGACACAGCTAGGTACGGTCAACACTGGGCTTCTTTACAAAGGAGACAGCTTGCTGGGGCTGTGGAAGCGAGAGCTGCACATCCCCTCCTGACCTCTCTCCCCCATCTTGGACTGGACATGCTGTCAGAGCAGGGACCCTCCTTGGGACACATGGGACCTGGGAGGAATGCTCTCCTGAACACAGTTAGCTAGACCCCAACTGAAGTTCTTGATCAAGAGAGGAGCCAGTGAATTGAGTCAGGTCTCAAAAGAATCATCCACACAAGCAGAATGTGCACTACATCTGCCAGCCTATGCGTCAGCCTCAGTCCCCTATTGAGGTATAAACTACACACAACCAAATGCAACCATTTCAAGTGTACAGTTCAATGAGTTTAGACCAAGGTTTATGCCAGTGTCACCCCTACCACAATCAAGGTATAAAATATGTGCATCACTCCAGAAAGTTCCCTCGTGTCCCTTCCCACTCAATCTCCCACCTGCACCCCAGGTCAGGCAACCACAGATCTGCTTTCTGTCACTATAGGTTACTTGTTTTTAACAATTAATGAATAAATGAGCTCATTCTTTCACTGAGCACATTTTGGAGATTCATCTATTTTTATTGGGTATATCAATGGTTCATTCCACTTTGTTGCTGTAATATTGCATAGCTGGAATATGCAACAAATTGTTTATCAATTCACCTGTTTGGGGTTGTTTGCAGTTTGGGGTTATTATGAGTGAAGCTGATATGACTATTCAGGTACAAGTCCTTCTAAGGACATGTTTTTATTTGGAGGGTGGGATAAAAACCTAGAAGAGGAATTGTGTCACTTGGTAAGTGTATGTTAGCTTTACAGGGAAGTGCCGTGCTGTTTTTCGGACAGTTGCATCATTTTGCATTCCCATCAGAAATGTCTGAGAGATCCACTTCTCCACATCCTCACCAACACTTGTCATGGTCAGTCTCAGTCTTTCATTTTAGCCATTCTAATGGGTGTGTAGTGGTATCTCATTGTGGTTTTAATTATGACTAATGATTTGAGCATCATTTCATGTGCTCATTGGGTGCCTTCCTTCCGTGATTCAATTGCTCTGTCTAGTTCCATGACACGAAATTCAATAATCCCACAGCCAAAAGCATCCTTGTCAGCTGCTGGCAAGCTGTTACTTTTTCTTTCTTGCCTTAACATGGGCAATACATTTTAAAAAATCTGACAGAAGCTCTGATTTCCCCCTGTCCCATGGTGAGATCATCCAAACAGATCTTCAGACATGCCCTGCATAGAAAGTTGAGCAGGTAGATTTGAGCCTATGGCATTGGAACATTGCTGGGGAAAGGGAGCTGTAAACCACGTGTCCTTCCCTCTTCTTCCCTGGCTCTTCTCCACTTATAGGAGCACCTCTTGATACAATCCCAATGACCAGTCCTAAGTTCTCTGACCTGTCACAACACAGTCTATGCCACTTACATTGTTATTCGTTTCTATATTTCTCTGAATTTTTAACTACTCCATATGCACATGTATTCATTCCCTAAATACATTAAAAGACATCTCATCTTATCTTGCTTCTGTGTTTCCACGGTGCTCAATAAATCCTTTTAAAGGTAAATTAAATTTGCAAGAGAGGGAGAGACAGAGACAGAGAGTTAACTTAGTCGATTTCAGAGTAGTCATTTCATGTGAACCCAAACTTTTCATCTCTAAGACTTTACAAGATTCCTCCCCACCCACTCCCTACTCTTGTTGACAATGTAAAACAAACCACAGTTAGCCTGGGAATTATCTATACGAAATAAATCATCATATTGTTTTGAGTTTTTGCCCTGCATGTATTAATTTTAAAAGAACACATGTCTTGGTTCAGTCAAAATTTGCAGAAAGCCAGACATCCCATAAAAAGAATTTGTTGGTTGGGATGTTTATCCCTCCAGCTATCTTTTCCCTTTTTATGACTACAGAGAACACTGGTGTTTCTTTACTTTTCAGAATTATCTACTCAGGAAGACTTCTGGCAGTGGCCCTGACAGGAAGTCCCACTGTGCTGAAGCAGTGGGTCTTTTTTTTTTTTTTTTTTTTGCGGTACGCGGGCCTCTCACTGTTGTGGCCTCTCCCGTTGCGGAGCACAGGCTCCTGACGCGCAGGCTCAGCGGCCATGGCTTACGGGCCCAGCCGCTCCGCGGCACGTGGGATCCTCCCGGACCGGGACACGAACCCGCGTCCCCTGCATCGGCAGGCGGACTCTCAACCACTGCGCCACCAGGGAAGCCCCAGCAGTGGGTCTTTATGAGGCCTGGTTACTTCCCGCCCTTTGACTGGTCTGCCCAAAGGTGCGTCAACTCCCACCCCACCTCTGCCAGAAAGAGGATCTTTCAGTCGGGACACTCCACTTGTGCCCCGTGTGATCCAGAGAGGCTGGGCGCCGGCCACACTGACTCACGCTTCATTCCTGCTTCTGTCATACTGTGGTGCCTACATGATGGGGAGTTGAGGGCCGGCGGGAACCCAGCATATTGCTGCTTTACTACAACTGTCTGACACAGTGGAGGACATTCAGAGGGCCACAAAGATCAAACTTTTTCAGAGGACAACTGAAGCCTTCTAATGACTGAGACTCAGTTAACCAGTCTTCTATCAACCGATAAGATAATCAGTATTCATAATGATGATCCTTAAAGCCTTCAAGATCCAGAAGTGCCTTCTGCATTAAAAAGGAAAGAGTTCATCATATGTGGTAAATGTTAATATTTTAATATAATTTTTAAAAATTTATTTATTTATTTTTGGCTGTGTTGGGTCTTTATTTCTGTGCGAGGGCTTTCTCTAGTTGCGGCGAGCGGAGGCCCCTCTTCATCGCGGTGCGCGGGCCTGTGACTATAGCGGCCTCTTTTGTTGCGGAGCACAGGCTCCAGACGCGCAGGCTCGGTAGTTGTGGCTCACGGGCCTAGTTGCTCCCCGGCATGTGGGATCTTCCCAGACCAGGGCTCGAACCTGTGTCCCCTGCATTGGCAGGCAGATTCTCAACCACTGCACCACCAGGGAAGCCCTATAAATTATTTTATTATACTCTTCTAAACCCATTGGTCTCCAAACTCTTTGATTACATGCTTGAATTAGCTTTTAAAAATTGGCATCTCCCAATATATTTACATTTATTTATGTATAAATTATATATATATATATACACACACACATATATATTCTACTAAAATGTTCATGATAAAACACAACATGTAGAACATTTTAAAGGGTGAGGTTACCTCCTTTCTTGATTAAAAAATTCTTAGCAAAGTATAAATAAAGGGGTACTTTCTTAAAAGGATAAAATATATTTATCTGAGCACATTATGCTATTAACACAGAATTTAGAATGATTTGCACTGAAGTCACGACCAAATAAGGATGACTTCACTATTATTACTTAATATTGTTTTGGAAGTACTAGCTCTAATTAGAAAAGACACTTCAATTACAATAGAACATTTGAAACTAATATATTAACAGGGCTAATAAATATCATTATTTATGTAGGTATATAAACTTGCGTGCATTAAAAAAAACCTGAGAGAATTAACTTCAAAACTATTTTCAACAATAAGAGAATTTACTGAGATAGTGCAGTAAAAAATTAATGTGTAGAAATCAATAACGATTACAAATACAAATAACAGCTAGTGAGAAGATGTAATAGAAAGTAATACCTCCTTTACCATAATCACAAAACAAAATCAAACATCTAGCAGTAAACCTAAGTTTCATGCCTGATAGATAAGCAGAAATCTAAGAATTCCAAGGGTTTGAACAAATAGAAAGACATAGTGTATTTTGACTAAGAAGACAGCATACTAAAAGTTAGCAAAAGTTCCTCAGTTAATCTATAAGGTTAGTGTAATTCCAATTAAAGTACTAAAAAGATTCTTTATTGTGTTCTAAGATTCAAATGGAAAAACAAACAGCAAGCATCCTTGTGGAAACTCTGAAAAAGTCAAGTAAGGAAGGGCAACTGTACCACCCAGATGTGAAAAAATGTACTATAAATCTATAATAATTAAAGTGGTATTGTGAATAAATAGATGTACAGGTCAGTGAAACAGAATATAAATATCATAAATACATCCAAATACACATGCAAATTTATTATGTGATAAAGGTGGTGTGTAAAATGAATCATTCAAAAATGAGCCCCTGAGGGCTTCCCTGGTGGCGTAGTAGTTGAGAATCTGCCTGCTAATGCAGGGGACACGGGTTTGAGCCCTGGTCTGGGAGGATCCCACATGCCGCGGAGCAGCTAGGCCCGTGAGCCACAACTACTGAGCCTGCGCGTCTGGAGCCTGTGCTCTGCAACAAGAGAGGCCGCGATAGTGAGAGGCCCGCGCACCGCGATCAAGAGTGGCCCCCGCTTTCCACAACTAGAGAAAGCCCTCGCACAGAAACGAAGACCCAACACAGCAAAAATAAATAAATTAATTAATAAACTCCTACCCCCAACATTAAAAAAAAAAGAGCCCCAGGCCATCAACAGATGAATGGATAAAGACATGAGATATATATAATGCAATACTACTCAGCCATAAAAAAAAAAAAAAGATGAAATCTTGCCATCTGTGGCAACATGGATGGACCTTGAGGGTTTTATGCTAAGTGGAATAAGACAGAGAAAGACAAATACCATATTATTTCACTCATATGCTGAATATTAAAAAACTTATAAGCAAACAAAGCCAAAATAAAACCAAACAAAAAGCAAACATGTAGATACAGAGAACAGAGTAGTGGTTACCAGAGGGGAAGGGACAGTGGGAGGGAAAGTCAAAATGGGTGAAAAGGATCAACTGTATGGTGATGGATGGAAAATAAATTTTTGGTGGTGAGCACATGATAGGGATATCAATAGAAATATTATGTTATAAATCAGTGTTACCTCAATTTAAAAAAAAAACAATGAGCCCCTGGAAGAAAAGTGTGGGAAGCTAGACTAAAATTGAACGGCTGGTTTAGATCTAGTTTAACCAGCAAGAGGCAGCAGCATCTTGAGATCTGTCCTCACACAACACCATGGTGCTCAGACCCACTTCAGGGCACCAACCCTGTTACCTGGAGGGTTACGGTCCAAGTGTGCACAGCTGTGTCTGGAGCTACACACAGTAACTCCTCATGAAAGGTCCACACTCTGAATACCACAGCAGGGAAAGGTATACCAACCAGGAAGGAAACCCAGGCTCAGAATTTAAAAGGATAGGTAGAAAAAGAGAGGAAAAGGGAGGGAGAGAATGGCTGGGCACACACCCAGGGGACCCTTGTCGATGGAACCAACTTGAAGATAAAGAGGTGCCTATGCTAGACAACCGTGGAGATCTCATCACGGAGAGATCTGATGTGTCATCCTGGACCATCCGTCACCTGCAAGACATCCACACCAGGAGCCCAGTGTGGCTTGATCTTAATCAAGGCAAGTCGCCCTGCTGTGCCCAGCTCATAAGGTTCACATAAGAAGAACTTAAAATGACAAATGTGGGTATACTTTGCAAACTCTGATCAGAGGTAATTGTTCACTTTGAGTTGAGTCTTACTTGTAATGTGCACTCACCTCGCTGTTGTCACCTCTTATTTCCAAAGGAGTCACAGACTATGTAGACCCAGCAAGAATCCAGATACCCTCCGCCAAAGGAAGTTAAGGTTAAGAGCCATGGAGTAATCAGCATCTTGCTGCTGTCCAAATGCAGGTCCTGGGAAGGAGCGTTTACCCCGAGAGCCCCCTGCTTCATTTGCCTTGATCTTGGCAGGCAGCAAGGCGTCCCGTGGAACTTAATGAAAGACACGGAGCTCAAGCCAGAACAGGGCAGGAGCAAGGGCTTTCTTGGATGCGGAGCGCACATCAAAGCGCTCTTCTGTGCTGACATATGTAACTCTAGCGGTCTGATAGCACACACACACACAGACAGACTCTCAGGTTCCTGTGGGGAGAAAACAGCCAGAAAGATGTGCTGTATTGAGCTGACACATGCGGTGTTCTTTATGCAGAAGTCTGAAGGGAAAGCAACTAGGCCAAAAATCCACTGTGCTGACCGCAGTGCAAGGACAACCAGGGCTGCCTCAGGGATCCTGGTGGCTTTATTATCTATTTCTAGAGAAAGAGTAGGAAGGGGTCAAGCACACAGCACATGGAAAAGGTACTGCTTTATCACTAGAGTTCATTTATTTCCCAGAAATGTAGGCTTTTGGGAAAGGTGGCAGGAGAGAGAAAAAAATCCTGGATTCAGACTCATTCAAATCCAGACCTTACTATGTGCCTGAACTTGGGCAAGTGACTTAAGCTCTCTGAGCCCTAGTTTCTTTGTTGTAAAATGGTGATAAAAATTCCTACTCTGGGGCTTCCCTGGTGGCGCAGTGGTTGGGAGTCCGCCTGCCGATGCGGGAGACACGGGTTCGTGCCCTGGTCCGGGAGGATCCCACATGCCGCGGAGCGGCTGAGCCCGTGAGCCATGGCCGCTGGGCCTGCGCGTCCGGAGCCTGTGCTCCGCAGCGGGAGAGGCCACAGCGGTGAGAGGCCCGCATACCGCAAAAAAAAAAAAAAAAAAAAAAAAAAAAAAAAAAAAAAAAAAAAAAAAAAATTCCTACTCTGCAGGATTTTGTTATGAAGATTAAATAAATGTGCTTAAAATAACGAGCACATAGAAATGGAGAATATTTCTCAGCTTCCCTCCTGGAGGGACAGAGAATCTTCTGGCTCTTTATATCTTGCCTAGACGTTACCACATTGCTTTCTCTCCCCACACCCCTGCAGCGCCACTGATATTGCTCACATATAAGAATTTGATAAGTGCTAGCTGACTATTCTGGTTGTTTAATGACTGTCTCCAGAGCAGGCCCCACCGTGAGGTCCCTGCCCAGAATCCCAGAAGTGCATGGCAGCATCCAAGGAACTTCTCTTAAGTCCTGGGAGAGGAGCTGTCTTTCATTCCTACACATGTTTCATGGCCCCAATGCTGTGCTGCACACACACTGAATAGTGAACACGTGCCAGTTTTCTTGGCTTCACTGGGTCTTATGATATAGTTCCCAACCCGGGTGAGACTTTCCTGAATTCACATTTTTTATCTGGTGGTATTTTCTGTTTCCCATTGGGTCTGGAGAGCTTGGCAGAAACTCAAGGAAGAAATCCCACACACTGCTCACAGAAGACACTGTGTGAAATTCTTTGCACCCCTTGGCTCTTTTAATCCTCCCTCCAGGGTCATTATATGCCCATTTTACAGGTGATGAGACACAAGTGCCCTGAGGTTAAGTATCTCACACAGTGTGACAGGGCTAGTGACCGCCCCAGCTCAGGGTCATGTCCAGCACTTTCAGGAGATAGTGAGAGAATGAGAATTTTAAGAAAATATAAAAATGCAATACTTTCAGGTGTTTGTAAGCTTCAGAAGCCTCTGGAACCTGGCAGTTGTTGACTTTCTTGCAAGCCTGATGGTCCGGGACTCTCCCTGCCTCCCTTCCCTCTTTCCCGTCTCTACTCTCGCTCGACCCCTTCTTCTCCTTCTTCCATTTCTTCACCCAGTTGGACCCTCCCAAGCCCAGGGGAGGACCTTGGGGTCTTCCAACTGGAGGGTCTCCTGTTAGTGGCGGGCACCCGTCAGCGGCGCCAGGAGCATCGGGTGAGGCAAGGTGGCTGCTAATTCTAGTCTCTCTTTGCACAAGGCTCTCTGCCCTTCTCTCCCTTGGGGTGTTTTCTGTTTCTCCCAACAATCAAATAAGCAGAGTTCCGCATTACCAGTTCAGTGGTCTTGGTACATGGGGGAAAGAGCCAAGGAGGAAACTGAAACCCGTGTTGTATACACTGTTTTCTGGGAAATTCGGGACCGTCTCCTGCATGGTGCAGGGCTGGTTACCACTGTCTGCGCCGCGGGGCCATCTGAGCCTTTAGTGTAAGAGCCTCAGTGGTTGGGGGCAGGGTATGTGTCCTTCTTTCATCTTCCTGAGCTGTGATACAGCCAAGTAGAAGCCACACATCTTTGTATCCACAGCATCTATCGATAGAATAAAACCTGCCACATAGCAGGCACCCAGTAAAAGTCTTCGGGAATCAGTATGGAAGGTGAGTTGATTACACTGGGTGCTTCTCAGAAGCCTGTAGGGTTGGGACCAACGGGTACATCATGGACAGGTAGGAGCAGAGGCACGTTGGTGTCCCCTGATCTGGAGTCCACACCTAAGGACATTTCTTGGCATCTCTCATACCAGCCCTGCCCTGAGAGGTTCTGCGCCTCCTCAGCACTAGGAGGGCCCGGCCCATGTTTCCCATTAAGGTAAGCCCCCAGCTTGCCAAACAGGGCGTGGAGTTCCTTTGTGCTCAGCTTTGACTTGAGTTCCGTGATGATGAAAATAATTATACTTTTTAAGCAACTGTTAAAGGCCAGATGCTATTCAATACTTCATATATATCATTTTAATCTCGCAAAGGACAATCTTCACTTTAGAGCTGCCTTTTAGGATTTTAGTCATCGGGATTGTTCTTATTTTACGAATGAGAAAACTTGCCCAGAGAGGCTAATTAACTGGCCTAAGCTCACACAGCTAGAGAACCACAGAACTTTGATTTTAACTCAGGCCTGTCTGGTTTCAAAGTCCATTGACTGGCCATGGATGGAGGCTGACATGCAGTCTTTCAAGTTTTTCTTGAGCACCCCTGGGGGCACTGCATTTTCTTACTTCTTTGTTGGAAGCCCCGACCTCCTTTACTAAGAGGCACAGTCCCTCCTATCTATACACCCTGCTCCTCTAATATATTATTTCCATTTTGATGGAAACATTCACCCTCCCTTTCACTCCTATTGTTAACTAGAAGGTCCGGCCTCCACTCAGGGAGGAATTAGGTTTGAGGGCAGATGAGGGAAGATGCCTCTTCCTTCCTTACCAGAAAATCATCCTGTGTCTGCATCTCAACCATGGGTTCCCTGAGGGTTCAGGAAGAACAGCAAGAAGGGATGCCGGGCTGGTCCTGCCTTCGCATGGCCTTAACATCTCCAGTGTCACCATCTGCCCCAGAATGCTAAAGATCAGGCCTCGCCGTGAGGATTAAATGGAACAAGGGACACAAGGGTGCCCAGCACAGTGTATGATTACACACACACTGCAATCCCTGTTTGCCCCCTCCTCCCACATCTTAGAATCTCTGTCTCTCTGCTGGACCATCCTACCATCCTCCCGGGCAGGCTCCCCTCTCTTCACTGCAGATTAATGTTCCAAGAAGGAGGAAGACCCCTGGGCTCTGGTACCCAGTGGACAAACAGAAAGAAGCAGGCTTTTTTTCTCTCTTTTTCCTGTTTCTTTTCTTTTCTTCTTCTTTTTTTTGGCCACGCCCTGCAGCTTGCAGGATTTTAGTTCCCCAACCAGGCCACCACAGTGAAAGTGCCAAGTCCTAACCACTGGACCACCAGGGAATTCCCAAGAAGCAGTTTCAATGTGGGGGAAAGGCTATGTGGGCTGGGAAGACAGAGAATGCCAGGCCTAAAGCTCAGGGATGGGAGGGCAAGCTGGTAGGAAGATTCAGGATCTTGTTTTTTCACTGCATATGAATGAGTCTGTGTGTGTGTGTGTGTGTGTGTGTGTGTGTGTGTGTGTGTGTGTGAGAGAGATTCAGGTGGGGGTGGGTGGCAAGAGAGAGGGAGAGAAATAATAGCTATAATTAATAGTCATCATTTTTGAACACCTATAATCTAGGTCTAGGCTTGAGTTCTGGCCCATTAATAACCATCCATGTGACCTTGAACCAGTCATTAAACTCACTAGGCCTGTATGATCTTATGCTTTACTGTTGTGAGAGAGGTATTATTATTCTGTGCTAATGAACAGACTGGTTGAAGTCACACAGCTAGGGTGACCACTATGATTACATACTATGTCCCAAGCTTCATAATGAGCATCTTTTATGTACATCACTTAATTTCTTACTACATTACTTAATTTTCACAAAGATGCAAGAAAATGTTAATAGTCCCATTTTACTTGTTAAAAAATGTAGGGGTTTAGAGATATTAAGTAATTTGTCCAAGATCTCATATCAAATGAGCGGAAGGCTTAAGGTGGAAAATGGAACAAATTATAATACCAGAGAATAATAACAATAGAATAATAATAGCGTCCATTATTTATATGCCTTTTGTAGTTGGCCTTGCAGTAAGCCATTTACATGCATTTTCTCACTTTGGCAATTGTGGGTAAAGCTGCTGTCAATACTCGTGTGCAGGTTTTTACGTAGACGTAAGTTTTTGGACTTCCCTGGTAGCTCAGTGGTTAAGAATCCACCTGCCAATGCAGGAGACACAGGTTCGAGCCCTGGTCCAGGAAGATGCCACATGCCGCGGGGCAACTAAGCCGGTGCACCACAACTACTGAAGGCCAAGCACCTAGAGCCTGCAAGCCACAACAAGAGAAAGCCCGCACGCAGCAACAAAGACCCAATGCAGCCAAAAATAAAATATAAATAAATAAATGTATTTTTTAAAAGTTTTCAACTCATTTGGATAAACAGCTAGGCATGTGGTTGCTGATCACGTGGTTAAGAAGACAGTTTGATAAGAAACTGATGAACTGTCTTCCAAAGTGGCTGCACCATTTTGCATTCCTACCAGCAAAGGATATGATTGTCTGACCCAAAGTATTTGAGCACAGCATCTAGCACATCATTGTCTGACCACTACGTTATGCTGTCACAGGGAAAACCCCAAGGAAACCAAGCTTAAGCATAAAAATAATATATATTTTTAATTAAGCAGAAATATCAGCAACAGAAAAAGGGGAAATTATTTGAAGAAATAATGGCCAGAAATGTTCACAATTTGATGAAAAACATTAATCTACACATCTAAAAAGCTCAAGGTAGAGACTTCCCCGGTGGCACAGTGGTTAAGAATCCGCAAGCCAATGCAGGGGACACAGGTTCGAGCCCTGGTCCGGGAAGATCCCACATGCTGTGGATCAATAAGCCTGTGCGCCACAACTGCTGAGCCTGCGCTCTAGAGCCTGCGAGCCACAACTACTGAAGCCTGCGTGCCTAGAGCCCATGCTCCGCAACAAGAGAAGCCACGGCAATGAGAAGCCTGCACACCACAACAAAGAGTAGCCCCTGCTGGCCGCAGCTAGAGAAAGCCTGCATGCAGCAACGAAGACCCAACACAACCATAAATAAATAAATAAATAAATAATTTTTTTAAAAAAAAGCTCAAGGTAAACACAAAGAAATCCTCACCTAAGCACATCCTGGTCAAACCATTAAAAACCAAAAACAAAGAGAAAAGTCTTGAAAGCAGCATGGAGAAAAAGACTCATTATATACAGAGGAACAACGATGAATATCAGATTCCTCATATGAAAGAATACAGGCCAGAAGGAAGTGGGATGACATAGCCAACGTCCTAGATGGAAAAACTGTTAACCAACGATTCTATATCCAGAAAACTATTCTTCAAAAATGAAGGTGAGGGGCTTCCCTGGTGGCGCAGTGGTTGAGAGTCCGCCTGCCGTTGCAGGGGACACGGGTTCGTGCCCGGGTCCTGGAGGATCCCACATGCCGCGGAGTGGCTGGGCCCTTGAGCCATGGCCGCTGAGCCTGCACGTCCGGAGCCTGTGCTCCTCAACGGGAGAGGCCACAACGGTGAGAGGCCTGCGTACGCCAAAAAAAAAAAAATGAAGGTGAAATACATTCCCAGTTAAACAAAGACAGAGAGGATTTATTGCTATCTGATCTTTCTTGCAAGAAATATTAAAAGAAGTCCTTCAGACTGAAAGGAAATGACATCAGATGGTAACTTAAGTCCACATGAATAAATAAAGTGCTCTAGAAAAGCAAATACCTATTTAAAAATAGGTTTATATAAAGGTGTCCACACATCAACTTCTATGGGAAAGTTCATAGCAGCAGTATCTATAAGAGGTTAACAGTGGAAACAATCCAGATGTCCATCAACTGGTGACTGAATAAACAAAATATGGTATATCCATACAATGGAATACTATTCAGCACTAAGAAGGAATGAAGTAACAAGAGGACTCAGAACTGATTTATAAAAGCCTGAAACTGAGCTCCAGCTGTGAAAACAAAACTGATGACTCAAGTTTGGAGTCTACACATATGGGAAAAATAACAAATGATAGAACCGCTGGGTAGCTATAAATCCTTCCAAGTGAAAGTTGCTACCTCTGGGGCTGATCTGCATACGAAGCAAGTAGTAGAAACATCTAGGCTACACCCTGGCCAACCCACATAGGTGATGAGGAAAGGGGACTTTATTAGCACCAAACCCATTGCAACTTAAGATTCAGGGAGAAGTACAAAGCTATGAGTTGGCAGCCTGAGATCAATTTGCAGCTCAATAATAGATTTTGATATATGGCCTTAATAGATTAACTCATTCCAATTATTCAACAAACAGGTAGTGAGGAGCTGCTTCCTCTCAGGCATGGTGTTAGGTGATAGGAATGTAAAGAAAATAAAATTTAGCTGATGATCTTGAGCAGCTTGCTTGTTGACATAAAGTATCTTGTGTGTTTTTTTCCTAGTCTGTAGAACATGGAGAACACAGGATCATCTTCTTTCTCAGAAAGCTGCTTATCAAATGGGGCTAGCTCCTTCACACCATGAGAATTTTTGCTTATTATTCAGTCGCCTGGGCTTGAGCAAATCAGACCTGGAGGGAGTTCTCTGGTGGCCTCGTGGTTAGGATCCCCGGCTTTCACCGCCGTGGCCCAGGTTCAATCCCTGATTGGGGAACTGAGATTCTGCAAGCCACACAGCAAGGCGGAAAAAAAAAAAAAAAATCAGACCTGGAAAGTCAGCTTCTTAGGAGAGCTGCCTTCTCCTTCTGCCTCTGTGGGGGACAACGAAGGAGAGAGTTGGGGGAAGGAAGAGGAGTGGGGAGGGAAAGTTAGGGCCATAGGGCTAGAGGCCTGGCAAGAGCCACAAAGCCCTGACAGTGGACTGACCAGTCCTGCTGTGAAGGAGAAAAGAGGAATAACAAATGGGCACCTAGGGGCTCAGTCCAACATCCTCAGGAATGACACACACACCCCCAGGGTCCTCACTGGCCTCTGTATCCCTGCTGAGAGCAAAATGTGAAGGCTGTGGAAACGATGACTTAATTTTGCTCTGTATTACCATCGTTTACATATCTCTCTCACAATTCTCACAACTTTTCATTCCTTGCCGGCAGACACCATGATTAACATATTTTGTCATCTTGCTTCTCCAGCCTCTGTGCCTAATATTAGCAATAAAAATAATGATTATTCCTATTGAAGCTAACGTCTGCAGCATGCTTACTTGATTCCAAAGACAGTGCTAAGCTTGTCGCGTGCGTTATTTACTTGAATATTCGCAACAATCATTGAATTCGAGAGCTTATTCCAGCCATCTTACACATGAGGGAACAGCCACTTAAAGAGGTTAATTTGCATTGTTCCACACATTTCTACAAACTGGCAGAGACAAGATTTGAACCCAAGATTGGAGAAACCTCTTAACCTAATATTACATGCACTTCGTGTACTTAGTGCTTGAAAGCTGCTACCTCTGGGGCTGATCTGCCTAAGAAGCACGTAAGTAGAAACATCTAGACTACACCCTGGCCAACCCACATGGGCGATGGGGAAAGGGGGCTTTATTAGCACCAAATCCATTGCAACTTAAGATTCTGGGGGAAGTACAAAGCTATGAGTTAGCAGCTTGAGGTCGCTCAATGGTTGGCAAAAATCAGAAGACAATTGATTTTTTTTTTTTTTTTTTTTGCGGTACACAGGCCTCTCACTGTTGTGGCCTGTCCCGTTGCGGAACACAGGCTCCGGACGCGCAGGCTCAGCAGCCATGGCTAGCGGGCCCAGCCGCTCTGCAGCATGTGAGATCTTCCTGGACCGGGGAACGAACCCATATCCCCTGCATCGGCAGGCAGACTCTCAACCACTGCGCCACCAGGGAAGCCCAACAATTGATTTTAATACATAGCCGTGCATCTCACCCCCGGTGCCTTGTCAGGGAGTGACCCCTGAGGTCAGCTCCTTTCTGCCCCGCCTCACCCTTTCCTTGCTCCCTGTTGGACCATCATGTCCAGCAAACACACATGCCTAAGTATCGCCTACTTTGAAAAAATACCTCCCTCTACCATATACTTCCTAACATGTAAACCCTCACATAGCCTCAACCTTTCTGATTCTCCTTGAATATTCCTGAAAAAGCCAGCAACATAAACAGCCCAGCACATTATTTTCAGATCTCAGATGTTTCTGTGGAGCCTTAAAAAGTCCATTGTGCTTATGACCTGCCTGCCTGGGATGCAATCTAGTCTTTAGTTGGGCAGAACAGTTGGCCTGGATATCCTATCATGGCTCAGTTTCTAACAGAGCTCCTGGTCATGTCACTAAGAACTTGGAATTGAGAGAAAACATGATTCTGCATGAACTCCACATATATTTCTTAACATAAGAACAAAGGATCATTTCAGAGTATGGCTCTGAGAGATTACTTTAACCTCCTCATCAACTGAATTGGCCTAATAACATTCAATTTTATTGAATTATGATGATTTATGTTATTATCTGTAGGATCTATGAAAATCAGGCAATAAAAATAAAAAGACCTTAAAAAGTTGGGGGTACTCTGTGAAGGCAAGGTATTACTTAAAAGACATGAGCTTAAGAAATTGAAATGAGTTCTTATATAATGTGGGGTGATTCTTCCTATGGTTTTTACTTATGGTTTCCTCCTGATGTGCTGTAATAGAAACATCACAATTCAAAATTGAATAGTAACCACGCCTAGCTTCCTGGCTACAAGAGACATTCACTGAACTGTGGAACTCAAGTTGTGCCACCCCCTGTGGTGGGCCTGAGAATCAGAAGGAAATGAGAGAGCGAAGCAGAATACAAAGAAGGCTCTTGGGTAATCCTTTGCTTTTCAGAACCAACCTTCCACCTGGAAAAATTACCTGGAAAGTATTGTGAATGGCACATGATTTCTAAATGCCAGAATCAGAGTTGGGGAGAGGGGAGAACACGTTGTAACGTGATCTCGTGACGCTGGCTTGGCCCCAGGAACCAGCCTCTTCAGGAAAGACATCACCAACACCAGTGACAGGATTAAGACTTACTTGAGGGCATGAAACCTCATTAGCTCAGGCTTCATTAACCTGGAATTTATGCCATTAGACTGAGTCTGGTTTGATGTTTATCTTTGATTTGCCAGTCCTTTCATGCAAAATCAAAATTGCAAGGGGAGAGCTCAAGATATAGTCAACCCTTCATATACAATAGGGATATGTCCAGGGGCGTTTGTGAATATGGTGGTAGGACTTTGAATTCCCTCCTTACAAGGCAGTCAATTGGATATGAAAATTTTCAGTGAGCTTCATATTCTTAATGATTCTCCATAGGCATTTACAAACCTGCCTAAAGATCCGTCTTTGTCAAACTACTTCTTTCTCTTTTTACTGCCATCGCCAAAAGTTGCTGGTTTTTCTGGGGCCATTTTCTACAGACTTAAAAAAAAGAAAAAAATCAGTCCTTAAGAATTACAGGGTCTCTGAAATCAAGTAGAAAACATTAATGCTACTTTGGATTCACACCCATACTCTGGCTTTATTATCCACGGAATTCAAATCTGTGCCTCCGTAAGATCGGATGGATCCCAAGTCACTAACTCCATGCTTGTCAAATCTGCAAATGTCAAGGCACTGTTGTAGCTCAAAGCAGTGCTTCTTAATCCCAGTTCTTTATCTTAATTCATTGTGAGACTGAAAGTCATTTGTTACCAAAAATAAAGAGCCAACAATTACAAATAAAGTCCCTTAAAAATAAATGAGAGTGATTGAGTTAAGGTTATCCCATGAATTGAGATACGCTTTTTTTCAGTGAGAGAAAAAACCGTGCCTTCCAAATACAATTGCCAAAGACCCACAGCCTGTCTTACCTAAGACCAAACATTCAACGACAAGTGGCCACTATGACGTATCATTAACCGTTGGGTATTTCAGTACAGTTAGCTTAAATGTCCTGGGAAGTTTGGGAGGTTTCACAGGAATGTCAAACACGTGCACGTTGTCTATCAGAGCAGGAGCGAGCTTCAGCAATGCTGCTAAAGAAAGAGTACAAGCTATTTCCAAGGACTCCAAGAAATGCCGTTCACATACCCACAGACACTGGAAATATTAAACTAAAAGTCAATCTCATCTAGTCCCTAAGATGGTACCCCAGTAGCATGTTATTGAGTGTCCATACACATACTCCCCTGCTCTTCCTGGATTATCGCCACCCGCAAGCACATCATATTCATTCATCCAACTGATAGCTACTGAGCAGCTATGAGATGCCAGCGCTGCACTGTGCACGGGGTTCCAGCAGGAACAAGGCAGATGGCCACGCCCTTCCGTACCTCAGTGCCTTGTCCAGGATCTTCTCATCCCCTCTCCCCAGTTCTGTGTGTCTCTGGTCAACCCCTAAGCACCCGCCTAGGCCCAGCTCACATGGTACCTCTTCTGTGGAGCCTTTCGTGATCCTCATCTCCCCATGTTCTCTAGAACAATCAGGTATGTCCTAATCTTTATTCCCATGGTGCTTGACACATATGTCTGTTACTGCATCCGTCATTCTGTGTTAGGGGAGTTGAGTATTTCTCCTCAAAGAGAAAATGAATACCTCTGAATCAGGAAATGTGTTGGTTTTTATAACACTTTTATTTTTTAACAGTCCAAACAGTTTTATTTTTTAACAGTCTAATGGTGCTTAACAATGTTTAAGAAACATAAATCAGTTGCTGAATGAATAATGATTTGGCTGACCTGAATGTACGTGAAATTATACTTGATTTACTGTGCTCTGCATTTAAGAACTCTTCAAAAACACATTTCAGAGTATCTCCTGTGACTATGTAAGAGGATGAATTTGTTTATTTGATTGTTGCATTTTCTTAGGCTATGCATAAGAATTGTGAGACTATGGCACACCCTCAAACAGTATAAAATTACAGAGACCCAATGGTTCAGGAAGGAGAAAATAAGTCAGCAAAGACTTCAGCTTCTGAAGCCACATTCTGTTTTTCAATTTTGTTTTAGTGATGTTATTACACTGGGTGGGTCTGAATGTTGCCTGAAATTAACTGCTGTGTTCTCTAGTCTATGAGAAAACGCCTCCATTTTTCAAACAATCAGGAATAATTCCTTTGTGAAAAATGCCTCTGACCTGTTTCTGCTTCCTAAAGGCCTCACTTTAGGGTTTTGGTTTTGTGGGTTTGCGTCCCTCTGTGAGGCAGCATCAGCCTGCCAGGGCCCTGGCACAGGCCAGGAGGACTCAAGGCAGAGGTGGAAGGGACATGGGGAAGGGCTTTGTCAACCACGGGTGCTGGAGAAGCATGAGGAGATTATTGTCATTAGTCAGTGCCTTGAGAAGCTGAGGGTATAGACCAGGGTTAGCAAACTTTTCTTGTAAAGGGCCAGATAGTAAATATTTTCCATTTTGCCGGCTATGTGGTCTCTGTCACAACTGCTCAGCTCTGCCACTGTAACAGGAAAGCCCCATAGACATTAAGTAAATAAATAAATGTGGTTGTGCTTCTACATAACTTTATTTCTGGATACTGAAATTTGAATATCATAAAATGTTCATGTATCACAAAATATCAGTCTTCTGATTTTTGCCAACCATTAAAAAAAAATGTAGAAACCATTCACAGCTCACATAGCTGCACAAAAACAGGCAGTCGGCCAGATTTGGCCCATGGGCCATAGTTTGCTGATCTCTGCTGTGAACCATGGAAGAGTCATCTACCAAGATGACCAGTGGCCAACAGAACCCACTGAGACGATCTGAACAGCATCAGAACAAACGCTAAAAAGATACCGAACTTGTACTGGTGGCATGGAAAGCCACACTAGCTCTCAGCAATTTAATGTCTTTCTATGAAAATGTGCTCCTCATGTGTGTTGTTTCTTCGACCTGAGTTTATTTTCCACTGAGAGTACTGGGTTCTCCAACTATGGGTGAAGGTCAGGTGAATATGAGTCAGCCCCTATGGGCTCAGGGGAAGGGATACATGAGCCCAGGTGGAGAATCTCAGGTGTCTGAAATTCATATTCAATCATTCATCATCCCTTCATATAACTCTTTAGGTGAAGATGTCAAGCTTTGTCCTACAAGGATAAGCAGCATTAGGAGAAGATTCTCTTTGGATTGGAATTTCCAGACAGAAGGGAAGGATTAGAGAAGCAACCATCAAAATTTTGGTAGCCCCACCAGCTTTTCTCAGCTCTGCACGAGCAGAGGATGTCAGGACCAGAAGACTGTATTTCTGCAGATGTGGGGACCAGTTGTCCCAAAGTGAAGGTGAGTGAGAAGTAAAAGCAGAACTCCAAAGCCATGGAATCATAGCCCTTAATCTCCTTGTTTGGAGTTAACTTTTCCACCAGAATATTACTTGGCACAGGTTCTCTCCTTTAGCTATCTTGAGGTGTTGAGTGTGTTGTGCTTCAGAACTGAGGTTATAGGCACTTTTCTGTTTCAGACTCACCTCCTCCAAGAAGCTTTCCTTGATTTTCTCCCTTGAACTGGAAAATACAAATCTCTCCCTCCTGTGAATTTCTGCAGCACTTTATCCGTCTCTTCTCAAGGCTCTTGATATGTATCTTCATATTATATTTACCTTCAGACTCACTTGCTGAAGGAAGCAAGGTTTCTGAATCTCCCCTGCACAGCTATCACGGTGCCTTACTCAGTGTAGTTACTAAATATTGAGAAAAAGTAAAAATCCATTAAGTTGACAAATTGATGCATCTATAGCAGTGCTGTCCAATAGAACTTTCTGCTCTGATGAAAGTGTTTTTCCTCTGCACTGTCCACAACAGTAGCCACGAACCACATGCGGCTACTGAGCTCCAGAAATACGTCTGGTGTAAGTGACGAACTGAACTTTTAATTTTATTTAATCTTACTTAATTTAAAGTTAAATTGCCACACGTGACTAATGGCTACCATATTGGGTAGCCCAGGTCTATAGGACAATAAGTAATTTCTTTTTGTGAGTGGATTATTTAGGCAGTGATCACAACATATGAATTTAAAATATAGTGCAAATCATTCGTTGGGGCTGTTGGGTAGGAAATGCAACAGGATGATTGGATATTCCACTTGCCAAGCAACATAAAGATGCCCACCCCTGCCGCATTGACACCCTGGGGAGTGGGATCTCGCGAAGAGAGACAGTAAACCATGAACCATGAATGAAATTAAAAGATTAATTTTATGTTATATTAACAGGAGATAAGTCCTATGAAAAAGAAAAACAGAAGAAGTAGAGCAACGTAAGGGAGTTGAGGGCGCCTGGGGAAGGGGCCAGGCTGGGTATTAAACAGAGAGTTCCAGACAGGCTTTATTAAGATGAAACCTGAGCTCTAACTACAGGGAGGTGATGGGAAGTTTGGGCAAAGAAAGTGAAAACGATACTGAACTCTGCAGAGCCAAACAGCAAGTCTATATCGTGAACTGAACTGCCTGACACGCTGTCACAAAAAAAAAAAATGAGGCTGGTGGGGCAATGAGGAAGGAGAACAGTTTTTTGTTGGTGGTGGTTTATATTAACCAAGCTTCCACAGCAGTTTCCAGAACCATCTCTCGAAGTTAGGAATTAAAACTAAGTAGCAGACAGGCTCACCCTGCTTTTTACTGCAGTAAGTTTCTGGAAACCACATTGGAAAATACGACAGTGAAAATTCAGCCTTATTCTCTCACCTCTTTATCCAGCCTGTGTTTCCCCACTTTCTCCTTCAATGTCAATGCCAAGTGCTAGGAAAGCAGAGTGCCAACTGGATCTGCTTGGGGGCTGTGGGAACTGCAGAGGCTTAAATCGAAAGGGTGATTGCTGGGAAGGGCAGTGGAAGACCCAAGGTGCCTACTGAAGGCGAGCAGCAGTGAAATGTGAACGGGGGGGCGGGGGGACCACGACAAAGAGTAGCCCCCGCTCGCCACAACTAGGGAAAGCCCGCGCGCAGCAGCAAAGACCCAGCGCAGCCAAAAGTAAATAAAATTTTTTTTAAAAAGCATGTATACAAAACCATCATACACATTTCGTTGGAACGCATACAAAACAAAGTACACATTAGGCAGTATTGAGATGGAGAGGGCAAGAAACAAAAGTAGGCAAAGAGTAATAAAAGCAGAATTAAAAATCTTTTAGAGAAGCTGGAAGATTTTACAGGCTGGTGGAGCGACTCGGAACCCCTGACCGGCAGGGCTCTCAGGGGCTGTTAGGTGTGTGCTGGAATATTGCGTAATTCGTGTAACAGTGTGTTGTTTATTTAACATAATATATTTAGTTAGTTAGCTTATGTAGCCTTTCTATCACCTAAAGGGATCTCAAGTGGTCCGAAACCAGTTCCAGTAGCTCCAGTCACACTGTTTTCAAAGGTAGGCTTCCCGTCAACACACCTGTCTCATTCATGCCTTGATTTTGCGCACTGTCTCTCTCTGGCCAGAGAGTATCCTATTTAATCCTATTCAAGGTCTCCGAGAGCAGGAAAGGTTCTGATTAGTCACATGAGCCAATATCCAGTGTAATGCACTCCTCCACTCCTACCAGAGAGAGTTCTCACGTCAGGCACCTGGTCCAACCTATGGATGGCCTTCAGGCAAAAATTCCTGGCTCACAGATTATGGGAGAGAGGTTTTAACGTTTTAAAACAAAGCATGACACACACCCCCTTCTTTTTTTCTTGCTTGAGGATGCTTCTCTCAGAAGGAAGGAGTAGTGTGAGTCTTCCTGGTACTCCACACTGTCATTGTAGCACGTGGCCGAGACAAAGCAGGGGCACTGCTGGTGAAACTCCAGGGATCACAGGGATTGAAAAACAGACGGACTAGCCTGTACACCCAAGCATGGGCAGGCTGGTAGGTGACAAGCTCTCTAGTCCAAAGACAGCAGGCTTTGGAGTCAGTTCATCTCCAGAGAACATCCAGACACTGACCCTTTGCAACGTAGAATTTTGGCCCGTGACATTACTGCCTCCCTCACACGACTGTTGTGTGATGACACATTCATGTGCTTAGCAGGGTGATGAAACATGGTATTCGTTTAAAACATATCTGAGTTTCATTTCTTCCCCTCACACTTGGCCCCTGTTGAAAAGTGTTACTGAAGACCACATAGCCTGTGTGTGAGTGAATAAAGGAGCTACAAACAAAGCTGTTGTTTACCCATAGCTTGCCCGTACCTGTTTAAACTAGATTATTTTCCTCCAATCTTTCCCATTAAAAATAATTGCTTCCAAATATATTTCAGTATATTAATTTCTTTTCTTTCTCCTCTCTTCTCTGAGAATTATAACTAATGGATCAAAACTTGAGAGCAGAGAGTATGTGAGTCACTAAACCAAAATAAGGGCAAGTTAACAGCCAAAACTTCTGTAGCACTTGTGCAGGAAAACGGACTGATTTTGAGGTTATAGAAACAATCTCTATGAGTTTGTAACACTCACGCCTGTTTTATGTCCAAAGCTGCATTCATTCCCCACCCTGCATTCTAGTCTTATATTCTACCAGATTGATGGGTGGAATTCAACTCTGCTTGACATTTTTGCAAACACCTGACCCCAATTACAATTTTGTTAAAAAATATTTTTCCTACGAAAATATTTATTTCACTCATCCTGAACCCTTTATGACCATTTCCAAGTTAGTACATCTGGAAAATAAGTGAGTATTCTCTTAAACCAATTCCTAACTATACCTTTCGGCTTCCAACATGATGTCCTCCAGTCAAAGGATCAATGACACTGTGTGCAATTATACTTTACAATTACTTTTCCTGATTTCACAATAATGGGAGCTAAACTCTGGAAGAAATAAGGGGGAGCCCCAAATTACGGCACGGCCCTGCCATCTGTGAGGGTGGGGCAGTGAAAGCTTGGGAGTGCCAGCAGGGTCTCTGGGAAGTCAAGTCTTTTACCAGGTTAAAGATGTCAGCAGCTAAATATTTCCACATAGTATATTAAAGAATACTCTCATCCATTCTATTTTATTGGACATTAATGGCACTTATTAATTAAGACACACGTCCCTTACAAAATGAATAAATGTTTACCAACCAAATTAAAAACAAAAGCTTTCCTGTCAAAAGAAAAAAAAACGAATGAATGAAATACTCAAAGAAAAGGACTGGTGTGCTGCTGAGGGGGGAAAAAAATATGTCCTGCATTTTTTAGATGAAGCAGAAATATAAGGTCAGAATCTTAAAATATCAATCTATTTAATCTCTCAAAATTAGAAATTATTGCCACTTTGCCAGGTGTTTGCCATTGAAGTTTAACTTCTGAGTTGGTTCTTATATACTCAAAACTGCTACCACTTATACGTGGAATCTAAAAAATAAAACAAGTGAATGTATATAACAAAACAGAAACAGACTCACAGATATAGAGAACAAACTAGTGGTTACCAGTGGGGAGAAGGAAGGGGCGAAGGGCAAAATAGGTGTTGGGGATTAAGAGGTACAAACTACTATGTATAAAATAAATAAGCTACAAGGATATATTGTACAACACAGGGAAAATAGCTATTATTTTGTAATAACTTTAAATGGAGTATAATCTATAAAAATATTGAATCTATGTACTATGCTGTACACCTAAAACTAATATAATATTGTAAGTCAACTGTATTTCAATTTTAAAAAATAAGGAGAGATCAAGAATTTGGTAGGAGACTGGATGTTGAAAGGCTATTTAAAAGAAAAAGACAAGCTGCCTAAAATGTAGAATGGCCAAAGAAAATATTTACAATGCAAAATTTTAAGTCAAGCACTTATAAATAGTAGTTGAAAGAAATAAATACATTAGACTGTATTTGCTATAACATAAAGTAAAACTTCCTAACAAGATTATGAAAGTGATTTTTATTATTTTGGTAATGGTGTCCTATTACAGGTAATTACAGGTATAGAATTTTTAAAATTTGGTATATCAAACAGTAAAAGCTACATATGAATGCTGTGTCCCCCAAATCTATTTCGGTTACAAACTATGTATTACAGTTGCTATGTACAGATGGAAAGCATACATGATAAAATACAAAAACAAGAAAAGGTTAAATAAGAAGTTATCCTTGAATTATAAACATCTACTAAAGTATACCTTTGTATGACACAGTTGTGTCATAGCTAAAAAACATACAAATTAATACATAATGCTGTGCAGCTATTTGATCTAATATAGATGTGATATGAAAATATTAAGGCCATAATAGCATTTCACAGGTAAAGGCTAAGTTCTGAGACATGAAAGCTTTTAGATAATCCACAAAACAAACCTGAGACATATTCCTCTTGTTTTGGAAAAAAAGCAGTTTCCTTACAAAGTCAAAGCTTTAATATATAAATGAAGCATTTAATAAACAATATACTTTAACTATTGTAATAACCTGGATTAGATGTTCTGACTAAAATGGTGACCAGCAAATACATTCTTTCTCTGGCAGAAATAATATTAGATTTTGTGATCAAGCTAGTAACCTGATTACGGTAGCCCCCAAATTTGGTTATTTTTATTTGTTTGGTTTTGGTTTTGCTTTCCTTCCTTTAACTGGGTTACAAACATATTAAATAAACCAAGAAATCTCCCACCTTACTTTCTTCTACCTCAGCCCACTGCCGAAAGTGCCAGAAGAACCGAGCCTACGGACATAAAAACCGGCTACAGAACATCTGGACCCGGTTGACTTAAGCAGGCATCCAGATTGGTACATGATTACTTTTGCTGCCACACATCTCTCAGAGTAAGCAGGCTAGGGTAGCCCCAAATTACTGTCTCAGCCCTGCAGGGGGTGGGGTGCAGGGAAGGGTGGATAACAATGTTTTTGAATAGCCAGTACCCCCCAAATTGAAATGTATTGGGTAAGCCTAATTTCCACAGTTGACTTTAGTGCCTTTAAAAATACTGGCACGGTGTTTTCATATTCAAGAGGTACAGCTGTGGGATTTTATTAATTAAAATTATATAAAATTTTTATTAATAAAAATTCCAAATTATAAAATAGAGTTGCTATGTTATAGATTTTTAAAAATCTATTTGGGATTCAACACTGGCACGTGGAACATCTTTCTTCTAAATACTCATACTTCAAACTAATTAATTTTGAAGGAGTAGGAGAATGTCTAACCATCTTCCTTCCTTTTCTTTTTTTTTCCCACTCCTTTCTCTTACCAGACCCCACAACCATCATACACGTCTCCCTTTATAATTTTGATAAAAAGTTTCCTCAAAGCTTAATGGAATGTAACAAGCAGTAAGCTTTTAGGACACTGCACAACTTCTTTTGGACGTTTGCGAGCAAAAAACTTAAAACTCCAAACTTCACTTTGTACACAGTCAATCTTCCATCACTTTTTAAAAAGGTTTTCAGGTTATTTACATACACTGAACATATATATTTTGTTCAAGCTTTATGTTTTCACAGTTACCAAAGTGACTACTCGCTGGGTTGGCCATCTTAAATAGCACAACTGATCTGACTGGCTCCACTGAAATGCAATGCAATCCTCCAAACAACCTCCTAAGACTGATTCTGACTTTCCAAAACACAAACACCAATGCTATTTTTTGAAAAACCATTTAAAAGAGAAACTAGGTCCATTATAATGGGAATTTTCCCCCTTGTTACTTAATAAAGAACTTCCAGATAATTCATTGCTTTTTTTCATTATTCCCCAGGCAGACACAGCTTCGATCTCTCTGCCTTCCACAGGCTAATGGTCAGATTTCCAGTAACTTCCTAGAACTCAATAATCAGAATGGCTTTAAAATAAAATTAAAATTTAAGCACGTCAAGAGTTTGGAATTAAAACATATTAACTAGATCAATTTCAAAAAAAAAGATTCTGTATTGTGAATATAATTTTAATAAGCATGCTGTAAAGTGATAAGGAACACATCTTGCAGATCTAATTTTGAGATTTTTCATTCAAATTTTGGATGAGAGAAGAGACTTTGCTTCAACTTGGTTTCCATGATGTCAAAAACAGTTGATTTAATCAAGTTCATACCATGTATTTGAACCAAAATTGGTTAAATTACTCGTACTTTTCTATTTGCTATGACGTTATAAGAGACACCTTTCAACGCTTTCTTGACCAAAATAATTAAAACTAACTGTTTAATAATAAAATAACTAATACATATTGCTTCTGAAAAATTATGTAATATATGTACCCATATTGAACACCACTTGGTGACTTTTTAACCTATGAGATTTACTGAAGTCAGTGCATTACAATCATACAACTTAAAGCTTAGCTAAGCTGGTAAATTTTTTTTCTCATGATTGAAATTCTGTACTTTGGCAACCAGGAGCGGTATGACTTCAGCTTGGAATTTTTTACAATTTAACAATTTACACTTTAAAATTCATGAAATCACTGAAACCCACAAAATCAACTGCTATTAATTTCTTTCCAAGCAAATAACATTATGACTCATCCAGAAAAGTAACAGGCAGCACATCAGTTGGCAAAAAGATAAATCCGTCCATAGATATGAGAGCCTAAACTAAGCTATTTTATTGAAAAGGTGAGAAGGGAATTTCTGGTCTTTACTTTTTCCCTTATCACCCCAAATCACTTGTCTTACACTGAAATTATTTGCCTTTGCATATTCAACAATATTTCCTGAAACTTTGCTTAATACGGTTTTCTATGGAGCAGACTTCAGCACACAGAACATCAATCTTGGATCCCACCAGACAAGGCATGGTTACTAAAATGCCTCTTTATTAGGTAGTTCTGTATATATGCACATGTGTGTTTTAACTCCAAAGAATGCTCCCTCAAGAAATTATTATTACCAACATTCAATATATGTATAAAAAGTCTTTGGGTCCTTTAATTCTTTGACTCAAAATATCTCCTGGAGCTCCTACACAGCCCACTGCTCATGAGGTGCCGTTCTGAGGACATGTGTGCAAAGCACATCATCTGCGGGTCAGTTGGTTTATGCTCAATTTAGAGGCTGATTGAGAAAGTGGCACAGAGGAGCTAGGAAGAAAAAAACCAAAACCTTAATTTTACTCTCCATCCCCCAAGACTTGTGTACTTATAAAATTTCTGCTTGCCTCTGGCTTCTCACTGGCAGTCTTCCTCAGCTTGTAACTTTTGGACAGCACTATCAAGGAGCTCCATGGACTCTCTGAGAGTGACATTGATTTTAAGTGACTTGGGTTTAATGGTCAGGCCGTAATTAAAATCCATTTTCGAAGGCTCGTCTGGATTGGCCCTGAAATTGCACTCATGAGCCAGGATGGAGATGAAGAGAAACAGCTGCATCTTGGAAAGCTCTTCGCCGATGCACCGCCGTTTGCCCACTGAAAAAATCATCACACTGCTGGCCAGGTCCTTGTTGATGAAGCCATCCTTGTCCAAGAATCGGGCTGGATCAAAGTCTTCTGGGTTAGACCATTTCACTGGGTCATGATTCACGGACCACTGGTTAACAAAAACCACCGTGTCCTTGGGGATGTGGTAGCCCAAGACAGAAGCGTTGGCCGTGGTGGCGTGAGGAATGGTGACGGGCACAAAGCTGGAGAAGCGCATGGCTTCATAAAGGAAGGCCATGACGTAGGGCAGGTGGGGCTGGTCGTCCAGGCAGGGCAGCCGGTCCCTACCCACCACTTGATCCAGTTCTGCCTGTACCCGAGCCTGCACTTCCGGATACCTGTTTGGTTTTTAATGCAGAGAGAGTAAATAAGTCAGGAACACTAATTCTTCTTTCATCTAGAAAGCCCATTACAATTTATTTGAATACCACTCTTCTTTACACTGGCTATCTGAATCAGAAACTCAACTAAGATTTCCAGCAAAAATAAATAAATAAATAAATCTAAAATGGTTTCCTAATCTTTCACTGCATTACAAGATGGAGCTTAACAGTTATATTTCCTGTAATAAGTCTCCCATGGCTCAAGCTCTCTTTCCCATCGTAAGTCAAAAAAAGGTCTAAGTTTTCTCAGCCTGAAAAAGTACAACAATGGATAAGGTCGACTTCTCCATTGGGCACAGCAGGAACAGTGCCTAGGACCCACAGTACTTTTGAGGGATTCATGAAAATTCATTTCTTTTAAAATCAGAAGAAAATAAACTTTTAGGTCAATGAAAATGTTTCAATATATAATTTTAATATATTAATAATCTTTATACCAATGTAGTCATAAAAGTTAATTTAAAAAATTTTTATTGAGTAAGATGTCTACAAAGGCAAAAGCACCGGGGTCCACAAAAATTAAAATGTAACCCTCAAAGTGAGTTCTTCTTTTCTCCTCATCTCCCTAGACAATTCCAGCAGACACACTGTTCTCATTTTATACAAAGATAATTGGTATCCCGAGAGAAAAAGCTGCATATCTTCTAAATTTAAAAGCAAATCCCCAATGTTCACGAGATTACGGTACAGATTGTAATACTTATTCACTGTTGCCAATAAAACTAGTACAATCCTTTTGGAAAACAAAGCAAGATCTATAAGGGTAACTCCTCCCCACCCTTTTCAAACACAGTGATCTAGAAATGTATTTTCAGGAAATAACTTAGCAGGTACAAAAACATAACCACAATAGCTGAAATTTTAAAAATGCAATCAACATTAAAACACAAGAAATGATTGTATATAACAATCCGTTACTATGGCAAAATGTTATGTAGCCATAAAAAATTACTAAAATCAAGTTTAAGAGACAGGGAAATGTCCACTACAGTGAGTGGAAATGTCAGAATTCAAAAAATTTGTAAAAAATTCTTGCAAATCTGAAAAAAAAGTTAAGCACACCTGTGGTGAAATTATGGGTGATTTTAAAAATTGCTTCTTTAGCTTCATACTTCAGGGGTCTGCAAACTTTTTCATAAAGGGCCAGATAGTATATATTTTAGGATTTGTGGATCAAACCCTCTGCCTCCCAACTATCAAACTCTGCCTTGTGCTGTAGTGTGAAAGCGGCCATAGACCATACGTGAATAAATGGGCATAGCTGTATTTCCATAAGACTTACATACAAAAACAGGTAATGTAACTTGTCAACCCCTGTCATATTTTTTCACTAAAAAGAAGAAAAAAGGACTCATTAGCTATACCGAATTGAAAGTGATCCCAAAATTGTTTTACTTCTTTTTGCTGCCCAATTGGAGTACCTGGAGAACGATTTACAATTCGGTTTCTAGTGAAAAAAAAGAAAAGAAAAAAAAGAAAGTCTGTTTCAAAAGATAACATGTTTATCTGGGGATGCAAAGGACTTATTGATCCCATTCTGTAATTCTCTTCTTCCTGACCTGTTATTATTGACTTCTCTTTATTCGATTTCTGCCCCTCCCCCATATGTGTTTTCCATGATATTAATACTGAAAAGTGATTTTAAATATAACCAAAAAAAGAAAGAAAGAAAAAGAAGGATTTGTGAAAAGCAGTTGTACAGTACATAAGGAAATACAGGATTCTAATGCAGTGGATTCTAACGGCAAAAGTTGTTTTTACCTTCCAGTTTCTAGGGGTCCAGCAAATTCAGCTTCTCCTATCGCTTACCTGTGCGCCAAGAAATTGCACGACCAGGATTTCTGGTCTCTCAGGGCAATCAGGAGTTGCCTTGAATGAGACATTTGCCCCTGGGGTAAGGTTGGCAGATAAAATACAGGCTGCCCAATTAGATGTGAATTTCAGATAAACAAAGGCTAATCTTTTAATATAACTATGTCCTATATAAAATTTATTTTTTATTTGCTCAATCTGGGGATACTGGGGACCTGTTTAATTCGTGCGTGTACAAATTTAGCAGAGGTCCGCGACTGGGGTCCAACTAACCGAGCCGAACCCAAGGATCCTAGAGGGCTGCAGGTGCCTCCCGGATACCCAGTTTGCCTTTCTAGATGCCGCTCTGCGTTCGGTAAAGTTACTGCTTCTCCCATTCTTTACACTGACACTTCTAGCGCGGCGGTTTTAGAAACCCAGCACAATCCGCTGGTTTCTGGCCGCTTTCCTAAAGTTTCGGATTAGCCGTCCGTGAGGCCCGACCGCCAATCTCTACCTTTGCCGAGGTACAAAGCCCTGACGAGCGGTTGGCTTTTGGCTCCAGGGCCGGGCGGCTTCCGATCCGCGCTGCAGACTGGCCGAGCCGATTAGGCTGCTGTGTTTAACTTTTTTTTTTTTTTTTTTTTACTGCGCTGCCCTTTCCTTTGGAACCGTTCCAAATTTGCTTCTCCTGTGCCTGTGCGGGAGATCGGGGATGATGAGCGCGCACTTAAAAAAAAAATCTTGCTTTTCCAAGGGGTTTCACACAAATTCGTCCCCACTCGGAGCGGGTAGCGACAAGATCAGAGATGCGGAGCCATCCGGTCGCCGCTGGGTGGGGCGGCAGTGCGCGCCCATCTCGGCCAGCACCGTGCTTCCTGAGTCGCGCTTTCCGGACGCGGTCTCAGATTTGGGAGGTTGGGACCTTGAGCGAATCCCCAAACCCTCCCTGCGCGCTAGTCGCGACCTCAGCATATTCTAATTCCACTCTGCCTTTTACAGAGGAGGGGAGGAAGGCCATCCCAAGCCTCCTGGAGGCTTTACCTGGTGAAGAGGACGAGCAGCCACTGCAGCGCGGTAGAGAGAGTATCCTGGCTGGCGCCGAAGATGTCTGTGACGGTGGCCGGCACGTACTCTGCGTCCAGCCGCGCGCCGCCTTCGCCAGAGTCCGCGGCAGCTTCCTTTCCCGCCGAGAGGATGAAGGCGTCCATCATGTCGCGGGGGGCGGCCCCGGGCCGAAGGCTTTCACGGTGCCTCAGGAACTTGTCTAGGACGAAGCTGCTGAAGTTGCGATTGAGCGTCTCGAATTCACGGAAGGCAGTGCGCACGGGGTTGGGGAAGCGCTGCAGCCAGGGCAGCACGTCCACCAGGCTGCCCGCGCCCACCGTGCGCCCGAACTCCTCGTTGTGGCTGAGCAGCTCTCGGAACTCGGCGTCGTCGTGGCTGTAGCGGCAGCCGAAGCACACGGCGCTCATGACGTTGGCCACGGCCACCACGGTCAGCGGCCGCGGGTCGAGAAAGGCGCCTCCCGCGCTGCCGCGCACCAGCAGCTCCACCAACTCCCGCGCCTCGCCCAGCACGTGGCCCTCGAGCAGCCGGCGGCCGCGCGGCTGGCGCGTGGAGAAGGCTCGCATCGTGCTGTGCGCCGCGCGCCGCTGCGCCTTCCAGGTCTCCGAATACTGGCCGAAAGCCAGGCTGCGGCCACCAGACACCACGCGGAAAGAGGCGAAGGGCGGCCGGTCGGCGAACACGGCGCCCTGCTGCACCAGGGCCTGGCGAATGGCGCGCTCGCCGTTCAGCACCACCACCCGGCAGCTGCCCAGACGGATCTGGAAGACGTCGCCGTAGCGCCGCGCCAGGCGTGCGAACGAGACGTGAGGCGCCGGGCCCATTGACGCCGCATTTCCGATCAGCGGCCAAGCGAAGGGACCCGGGGGCGCGGACCCCGGCTGCCGCCGCCGCTGCCTCAACAGCCACTGGCCCACGTGCACCGCGGCCAGCACCGAGAGCAGCAACAGGAGCGTGGCCTGCTGGGCCGACAGAGGGATATTAGGCGGCAGATGATCGTCCGGGCTGAGGCTGGTGGCCATGCTGGGGAGAGAAGGGCGAAGGCGTGACACTCAGGTAGGCAGAGAAAGGAGCGGGCGCCCTACGCCCCTACCCCCGGCCTCGGGCTACCGTTCACTGGTGGGTAGGGAGGGGGTCGTGCGTAGATCAGGTCAGGGCTAGCTCACTGGAGCAGCCGCTGAAGACGCCTCTTGCCATCCCAAACCCATTCCCCAAAAGCGAAGGGAAGGGTCGTGTTTCTACCTCTCTGTGACCCAGACTCCCCCCGACCCCGCCCCAGCCTCGTAACGGTTCCTGCAATTCAAGGGCAACACGGCGGGCATCAAGGCTGTGGCGCTCAGTTCCCTCTAAGTGCCTACCACCCCGGCCCCTGAGCCCCCCGTCACCCTTGATCTGCGAGAACCCATCACAAGAGGCCGCAGGAAGGCGGCTCCGCCGACAGACTGACCTGCAAGGCGGCGCGGTTTCCAGCAGCGCCAGACGGCCGGCTCCGAGGACTGATTGGGGCCTTTGTGGGATTCCAGACCGCAACCTAAGTGTCTCCAGGAAGTCGGAGGCCCGCCCTGGACACCTGTTGCCAGGTCTGGGAACTTTAGCTCCCACTCTGGAGTCTCTAGGAGTCGTCAGAGCCAGAGGAGCTTGGATTTGGATGGGGGCGGAGAAAGGTGTCTTCTTTGCAGAGCCCCGCTGCACCTGGGCCTCGGCAAAGTCAGGGTTTTCTCAGTGCGTGGGGATTGAGACTGCGGGTCGATGAATAGAGTCAATTCCCAGCCCCCACGCCCCCCGCACGGCTGTGACAACTGGCGTCGCACAGGCGTGGCCCGTTTGCACAGTCACTCGGGAGAGTCAAACCGCGCCATCCCGCTTCTCTCTTTTTTAAGGTCTGTGTGGGGGAGGAGGCAGCGGGACCTGACGGGGGCGGGGCTTTCGGGGGGCGGGGCGCGCCGGGACAGTCCAAGCCTCTCGGACTTCAGCTTGGGTCGCCGCGCGCGCGGGTGGTCACGCGAGGCGGCCCCGGAGCGCCCCGACGGCCTTGGCGCAGTAGCTGGCGGCTTTCCTGGAAGCAGCGGTGTGAACTTTTCGTTTGCCCAAAAACCACTCTTCCTCGCAGTCACCCCCGATCGAGGCCGCACAGTTTCCCCGGGACACAACCTGAGCACCTCCCTGCGCTCTCGGTGGGAGCGCCTCCACGCCCCGAGCGTAAGACCTCCCTTCCCTCTCGGTGGCTTGAGCGTCCTTCCCCGAGAGAAAACCGCTCGAGATCCTTGGGCGCCAGAACCGGGAAAGGAAACCTGTCGGTTTGGAAAAGAATGTTCGATTGTGGTAGCAGTTTGCCTTACTGCATCCCGAATTGTTTTATCTTTATTTTAACGTTCTCGCAAGCAAATCGGCCGGTCATGTCAGGCCCTTTGGCGAGCAAAGTTCTGCTTCCACCTTGCGCGGCGAGATCGAGAATCCCTGAAGGACGCCGCTCCCCCGCCCCGGGGCCCAGAGTGTCCATGTCACACAAAGGCCAGCCAGCGCTGGCGCACCGCAGCTGGCCCCGAGGTTTCCCGCGTAGAAACTCCTCCAGGTGGCGCCGCCCACTGGCGAGCGCGGGGCAACGCTGGCCGCGTCGGAGGCCCTGGCGCCCGGCCCGGGAGCCAAGCTGGGACGAACACTGGAGAGAGGAGGGGAGGGAGGGCGCTCTGAAGATTCCTGGAGGGAGGAGGCGGGGAGGGGGGGGGAGTAGAAGAGGAGGAGACCAATCTCCGCGCGCCTGCGAACTTTATTGGGTTGAAAAATCTCTCCTGCTGTCGCCTCCCCCTTGCGTGCGGAGCTGTGCCTTGCGTGCGCCGCTTCTGGAAAGTCGGCTCCACTCATATCCCTCGGCGCTTCTCACGGCACCTGACACGCCGAGGCAGCGGCGGGGTTGGCGGCCGAGGGCGGGGCGCGGACCGCCACCACCCTCCGCGGCGCACGCACAGCCGCGCCCGCCCGGGTCGCCACCCGAAGGCCGGATCTGGGCGGGTGGCGGCCGGATCTGGGCTCGCGTTGCTCTCGAGTGGGGACTCTCTTGTCAAAGGGGAAGCCCAAGGCGCTTGGGCCGCGGTAGCTTCCCCGGCCGCGGCGCCCTTTCCAGTCGGCGAGTACAAAGTATTTTAAAGACTCTGGAGAGAAATGGTCTTTTCTCCAAGGCTGGGGAAAGGACGGGCCCGGAGAAAGGGTGGGATGTATAGTAGTTACCCAGGTAGGAAGTGTACTTCCGAGCCTCCGGGGTTATCAAGTGTAAGTAAAGAAGTTGGGCGTTTACCACGTGACAGCCCTGTGCTTTATGAGCTTTACCGGCGCTGCGAATCTCTATTGTTTCCCGTTTACAGTTGAGGAAACGGGTTCAGAGAGATTATATGACTTACCCAAGATCACACGCACTATAGTAATACATTTACAATCAAATGATATAATCTTAAATGATTTATCTTTCCACGTAAATGATTGAAATGCTTGCATGGGCAAAGTGGGGCGGTTTTCTACCCTCCCACCCTCCCTCCTGCTAGCTAGTAAGAAGTGGAGCTAGAATTTGAACGTTCACCACGAAGTCACACTCCAGATCGATCATACAAGTTTACATGGAAGGAAATCCTCAGATAAAAGGCACAAATGGCTTCCTTCCTACCCGCCTTAAAATAAAAAAAATCAGCTGGGCAGATTTTTAAAATAGTTTTTGGGGTGTTTTGTTTCGTTTTACAGAATTGAGGATTCTGAGGATCCTAAAGAAATAGTATGCTAACATTCTGCAGGTAAATTGGTTTTGAATGAGGGAGGCTTGCAGCCTGTGCTTCATAGCTAATGACGTCGGAATAACTGGTTAAATTTTAAAGAAAAATAAAGGGACGTCTTAAGAGTCTGACTTATTGAAAGGTTGAAACCAACATTAAAATATCTTATCTGATAAGAAAATGACTTTTTGTAAAATTCTCCATTCAGTAGCTTTTGAGAGGTTCTCTGGAAATGATTTTACACTTCATGATGGGGTACTCAGTTCCGTAAGGAAGTTAGTTTTTGAGCAACTGAGTAAATAAGCATTGGTTTCCCAGGGCTGTGCTGGCATATATATCCTTTGAAATGAATTTTGTAGCAACCTTACAATATCTAGCTTTAGTATGACCTTTGTCTAATCATTCAAGATTGCCGCAATGTACCAGTCTCTTACTAGACTTTAGTAGACAAGAACTGTGTAGGGCTAATGCCAATTTTGAGCTATCGACATTCCTGAAAGCTTTTATCACAGTATCTCTACCAGAATCAGACGGATGGAGGTGCTTTTAAACCAAGTAATTTCTATCTTAAAAAGTACAAACAAAGCTGTTCCTAAGATCTCCTGTTTAATTCCTGAATAATGTCATATAGTTTTTAGTAAACTAGATACATACCTTCCTGCCACAGCAAATAGTTCAAGCAAACCCTCCTCCAAGCCATAATGCCTTGGGCTCAGCTCTTGTAGGAGGAAGGACATGCCTTCAAAAGACAGAGGAACCAGTTGGGCAAATGCTGTCAGAAAGATAGACCTTATCAATTATGACAAGCCGAAGCCAAAATGACTGGCTATGGTAATGCCGGGCCTCAGGTTCTCCCAGGCTTTGTGGTATATAGACTTCTGTTAGAGGGTCCATCTGGTACCTGATGAAAATGCAGGGTAAATCCAAAGCGGCCTGTGGGTACCCCTGATCCAGTTCATGGTAGAGCCCTCACTCTAGTGAAAATCCACACCAGGCTTTTAAGGTATCTCAGTTCCTCAACCAAAGCCAATGGCTAAGGCCTAGGGATCTCCTTTCAGTCAACAGCACACAATATGGGGATTTTGCCTTCCCAAAACTCAAATTTGAATTGTTTGGTACAAGTAACTTTCAAAAGAACAGCTAAGCTAGAGAGAGAGTTCAAAGCAGAGGTTTAAAATACCTTGTATTGTATTGAGTCCATAGAACAGAAATCCAGCTGAAGCTTGTTTAAGCAGGACAGAAATGCACTGGCTCATGTGCAGGGAAGGATAATGGTGGCACCTCACAGGATGGAAGGACCTGGGGCTGCTTGCCCCACTGTCTAGTATGCTGGTCTCTGCTTGGGCTTCATTCCAGATAACTCTCTTCATGTAGCGGGAAAGCTGGCTGTGGGCAGCCTCAAATTAACTACCCCAAGAGAAAGAGAATATGTCTCTTTCAAGGTCATGACCCAGGCCCCTGGAAGAACTCTGTTGTGCCAGGTTAGCATCAGGCCACCCTTGTGGCCAAAGGGCTAGTTCTGTTTTCAGAAAAGGAGAGATGGGGGTGGGGGGAACATGCTAGGAAACCAAAGATAAGAGTACCCTCAGTCCTCATGCACCCCACTTCTGTCCATTAGTCCCTTTTGGGTTGAAGAATAACCCCAAATAATAACAACAATAGGGCTTCCCTGGTGGCACAGTGGTTGAGAGTCCGCCTGCCAATGCAGGGGACACGGGTTCGTGCCCCGGTCCGGGAGGATCCCACATGCCGCAGAGTGGCTGGGCCTGTGAGCCATGGCCGCTGAGCCTGCGCGTCCGGAGCCTGTGCTCCGCAACGGGAGAGGCCACAACAGTGAGAGGCCCATGTACCGCAAAATAAATAAATAAAATAATAATAATAATAATAATAATAAATTAGCATGTGAGACAGGTACCTTGTACCTGGAACCAATAGCCAAGAAAGCTCAGCCGTATGGGTTTTCTTCATGGGATTTCTCTCTAGCATAACCCCTGTGTCGATTTTATGGCTAAGCAATGTGCTCGACAGTGGAGTAGAAGCAGCAATCTCTGGCAAGTCTGACATGTGGGATGGGCAAGAATCAGAAATCAGACACATGCTAGTAGGCAGAGAAACAGGAATAAGGAGACACACCAAGTGGCTGCAATGACTAAGAACATGGCAGAGGGGAGAGCTGTAGGATACTGCACAGCTACAGTATCCTACAACTTAAATATGTGAAGGGGAGTTGAGAGGATAGAGGAGTTGATACCAAAACCCTGTGCTCCAGCTGACTTGCTTCTGCATGCTTCTTCCTGGTAATACACAGGCTGAGAACCACAGAGCTAAAAATACATCTTATTTCATCTAATCTAAGCAGCTATCACTTATAGGCCGCTCCATTATTTTCTGTACTAATATAAAGTCTACAGGACTGCCAATTGTAATTACACCATTTGTTGTAAGACATATTTTGACTTCAGACATGTTAAAATGGGGTTTTTTAAAGTGTGTTTTAGAGTCAACAAAGCACAATGCATGCGAGCAATTATCCTCTGGATTCTCTGCCTTTGTATTAAGCAGTGGTGGTCCTGAGGTTTCTCAGGTGGGGTAGTCCCAGGAGCGTGACCTTCCAAAGCCATCTCCCCTGCCTTTTATATCATTTGATATGGACAATTGATGTTTTCTCAATCCTATGTAAAGTGTGGGTAGAAGTATAGCTTTGGAAGATTTTGCTAATTTTATCAACCTACATATTGGGCTGGCCCAAAAGTTCGTTCTGGTTTTTTCATAATCTTACGGCAAAAACCCAGACTTTTTGGCCAACCCAATAAATCTAAGAAGAAGATAGTCTCTTGCCAATTCAGTGTAGCTTAAGACAAGTTTCTTAGCCCTCCTCCCCTTCCAACCTGATTGCCCCATGAAGCTCTTTCCATATAGTCTGGTATTAGTGAAAGCCACAAAGCTATATTGTATTATTGCAGTTTCCCACCAAAATACTTTCACATGTATTTATTAGAAGTAAAGGGGCATCAGTGTCTGTAACGTACTTTCAAATGGTTCAAGGAAAAAAGACAAAGTGGGGGTAGGGAGAGAGACAAGAAAATGATAAAGCAAATGTGGTAAAATGTTCATAATTGGAGGATTTGGGTAAATGAAAGTTCTTTGTGATGTTCTTGCAACTTGTCTGTACGTTTGAAACTATGTCAAAATTAAAGTTACTAAAAATAGAAAAATAAGAGCGTAAGAAAGAAATATCTTCATAACATGATGATCTTTCATTATCCTTTTACTGAGACTCTCTTAGAAGAAAGGACCATGAAAAGAATCTAGATTGCTATGTCCCCACGATATGTTGCTGTTAAGAGTTCAAGGCTAAGAAAAAGTCTGTGCTCGGTTAACAGTAGTTTTCCTCAGCACTACCTGGCTTTACCTTCTTTGTTGCCTTTGCTCTTGGAATGGTTCAAGTGTATCTGTCTTTTATTGTAAGCCTCCTTCACTTCCTTTTGAGAAGAGGAGGAATATAAGATGCAAACAGTACCTGCCCTTTAGCTTCATTGTGTCCTTGTTTTAAGGAGATAATCCACTTCCAGTTTGAGGTGCTTCATCAATGTAGCAAATGGTCCTGTTCTCTAACGGCTTCTTTCTGCTTCCTTTAGTTTCCTTCCTTCCCTGCCTTTTGTCTTCCCCTGGCTCTTCCTTCTTCCCTCTTTCTTGTCTCCCATTCTCTTTCGTTCTCCCTTTCCTTGAGTCCACTTCTACCTCTTCCTCACCTGCACTGGCTGGGAGACGCCCCCCTCTTTTCTCTGCTTTCCATTGTCTCCCTTTCTCTCTCCATCCTCCTGCTGACCTTCTCTCTCTCACAGAATAGTAAAGAGTAGGGGCAAAGGAGACAAGAGAAGTGGGAGTGAAGAAAGGAAGAACAGGAGTCAGGGAGCCAGAACAACTAAGGAAAGAAAAGGGGGCAAAATATCAAACACCAGGGCTGAAAGACAACCTCAGTGATCATTTAGTCTAGTCTCTCAGCCATCATCTGAGTCCCTCCTGCTCCATATTTGGGGAGGAAGCATTCATTAACTCAGTTAATCCTTTGCTTTAAAGCACTTCATCCCTTCTTTCAAAGCGAACACCATCATATTGCCTTCTTACAGAGGATTTTGTCTAACCATATGCTGCCATGAATTAACCCTCCCACCTTTCCTTTCAAGAATCAAAACCGGTTTGATTTGGGAATCTTTTCCTTTCCAAATGAGATAGAGATGCAGTACTTAACATTCTTGGTGTTGGTAGATATTGCCCTATGTATTCCCTTTAAAACCCCAATCTAGTTTGTAAAAGATGGTGACGCATGTAAATAAGGCATCAATGACACTCAATAATAATAGACAGCACTGTTTCTATAGGAAGGGAGGGGATGCCAAGTCTGTGGTTGCTTTTGCAAATCTGTTCCCCAGGCTCTAACTACCAGCCCCATTCACTTCCTGAAATTCACCTTTGTAACAGTGGAACTGAGGGGCTGCTGTCCTCTACTTTGGTCAACAGAGAAAAACTTTACTTTCCTAATTCTTTGATCAAGCACAGAAAATCTTTATGCAGATAAAGGATGTTGTTTTTCATTTTATTTCACAAAAATAAATATTTACCAGGTTACTAAGAAAATGCATAAAGCAACAATAAGTACCAGGAAAAAAAAAAAGACAGAATGTACAATTGGGTTCAGCTAAATCACAGTATCTATCCAGGACATGTTGACTGGTACAGCTTCCAGATTTGGGATGGATTCTTGGTTGAAGATCCAGATTCCAGTCGTCTTTCTCTCCGTTAACTCTTACTCTTTAGGGTTAGATCTATATTCCCTTACAGGTTTTCTTCTCTTTCCACAAAGGGACAAAAATTCAGGTCAAAAACTGTAGTCACATCCAGGGCTTGAGAAAATAATTGGTAGTTAAATAGTGAAAGCAGTTATTCCTACCCTACACATTCCCAAAAGAGAACATGAGGGCTGGATAATTATACATTGGCTTTTTGACCATCAACCCCCAGCAGGATTTTTCCATCCTACTATTGAAGTGTTGATTTCTCAACACTGTCCTGTCATGTTGTTGGACTGCTCTGGTTAGAAAGCTCTGGATGTTAGGAGGTTCTTTCCAACATTAAGAAAGAATCTGGAGTGAATGTTCTTGTCTTCTGGTGAACTTAAAGCTTCCATTTGAAGTAACGTAAACCAAGACTAGTTTCCCTTTCACACAACAGCCCTTCATGTGTTTGAAGATGGCTCTTGTGCTGCCACCGAGCCCTCCCCCCATCAGCTAAGAAATGCCCCAGTTCTTTCAATCATTCTTTGAATAACTTGATTTCTAGTGCTTAACCCAGGTTATCTGTGCCTTCTAGACAAAGCAGTTCTTCAATATGCCTAAGTGTGTACCTGAAACTAAACACAATACCCCAAAGGTGACATCGTGTCCAGCCCAGAGAGATGTGGTTACTTCCCACAGTGTTTCTTTTAATGCAAACTAAGTTTGGGGACTATTTTAAGGTATCTGCATCCACTGTTGTACCAAACTTGTGATGAACTAAAGTCTTTATCTTTTAAGACTTAAGACTTTTAAGACTTAATACCATTCTGAGTCTTTAATTGCACGTATGCAATTGATTCTTAAAAACTAAATATGAGATTTTACATTTATTCCTATTAAACATACCTTGAAGCTTCCAGCCCATTGAGGCCATGTTGATACTGTCATGGGCTCTGAGGGCCAGAGACCAGAACAGGAGCAGGAAAACAATATGGGGAAAGCAAGTCTGGTGGCCAGGTGACCACTGGCCCACTCTGGACTACTTCTAGGCCAAAACTCTTTGGACTATGGTTTATATTATATATCCACATTAATATACATCCACAGTATTACATATATTTAAATATTTAATATATAATGTTATATATTATACAATTTGTAGATATTATTTTTCTCTTTTCTAAATTCTTAAAACACACACAGATAGTATATAAACAGACTCTTGTTGCAAAAGATTCAATCAGTATATAAGAACATATAGAAAAATAGGAAAGCCCATACTCCCACCGCTTCTCAGATGTAGCCACAGGACCCATGTGTCTTCCATTTATGTACAGCATATGTTTGTACATATGTATGTATTTTTAATACAAGTGAGATCATACAAAAATTACTGTTCAGTGATTTTTCTTTTCAACTTAACAATTGTCTTGGTGACCTCAACAGAAGGTATAGATCTACTGCATGCTTTTAAACTACTGCGTAATATGACTGTAACAGAATTTATTTAACCATTTCTCTTCGATGGCCGTTTGTGTTGTTTCCAACTTATTGTAGACTCCTTTGCAGTGACTTCACTTTTCCGTGCACTTCTCTATACATTTGCAAGTGTTTCCCCAGTGGAGATGCTTGAACCAAGGGGATGTGCATTTTAAAGTGTCTTGCTACCACCTCATTGCCTTCCAAGAAGGTGGCCAGTTTGCATCTTGAACCTGGGGTTGTGTACCAAGTAGCACGTGCCAAAATACTTTTCCTTCTACAGAGAACTGTTGCTGTAATTAAGCTTTGCAAATGGAGAATGAAAACAAAACAAAAATATTACTTGTCTTTCAAACCTGTACCTGACTTTAAAGAATATGTATGATTGTATTCAGATCATCTCCTCCTCTTGACCGATGAGGGAAATCCCCAGATTAAAGCCAGTAAGACATTAGGGGAGAACATTCCGGATTTTCACATCCTTGTGGAAGACATCACAGAAGCCAGGGTGGGAGAGTGACCTCGGTCCGCCTTGATATCCTCTCTGAGAGGATGACAGTCCTTTACAGGCCCCTGGGCCCTGGCCCAAATGCCTTCTGGGCTTGTCTAATCCTCCAGAGGAGATTAAAAGCAGTAAAGCCAGCATAACACATCGTTAGTGAGTTTGGCTTCTGGAGCCAGGCACTCTTGGGTGTGAGGCCCAGCTCTCTGACTTATCAGCAGTGACCTTGGCCATGTGAGTTAACTCTTCTGAGCCCAAGTTTCCTCATTTGTACAAGAGGGATAAGGCTACAGAGGGTTGTTGTGTGAATTAAATGAGATACTGTGAGGATACCAATCAGCATAGTTGATGGCAAAGACTGAGCTCTCATATAAAGTTAGCCATTATATTGGATACAGGTATGTGTATGGCCGAGTCCCTTTGCTGTGCCCCTGAAACTAGCACAACATTGTTAATCGGCTATACTCCAATATAAAATGAAAAGTTAAGAGAAAAATGTTAGCCATTATAATTATCGGTACTACTAGGACCAGTACTACTCTTGCACCCTTATTCCTGTCCAATAAAGTTAGAGTCGCACAAGGACTTGGGCCTCACAGGAATAAACATAGTTTGCTTGGTTCCGTGTGAGGCTCCTGGGCTGACACACCGTCGCCCACCCGCCAGCTCCCGGAAGCCTAAGGTGACGTGAGCCACCCGCGCATCGTCTTTCTGAGGCAGCACCTGAGTGGTTAGTAGTGCCACACCAGAGCCTCTCAGGGTCTGAATGTGCCTCTATCGCCCGTAACTGAGTGACTCCAGCGCTGCAAATCTCTGGGTCCAGTTTGCACTTAGGTAAAATGGAGACCATACCGGGACCTATTTGAGGATCAAACGAGCTAATACCTGTAAAGATTTCAGAACAGTGCCTGGCACCCAGGAGGGGCTCAGACAGTGTCAGCTATGATCATTATTCTGGGGGAGGCCATTTGCTACTGCCTTTAAAAGGTCGACTTCAGCACCAACAGCCAGTGTGCATTTCCTCCAGCTCCCAGAGGGCAGGCACACAGTACTTCTTCACCTCGTTTCACCTCACCTGGACAAGCTCCACTTTAGGACCCTCAGTACAGAGGCAGCTCTTTAGACAGGAAGATGCCATGTTCCCAAAAGATCCTGGGTGAGGCCATGCTGGGTTCCTTCCTCCAAGCCAGGCTCTGGGCCAGTCCCTCCTGCCGGAATGAGGCTCTGGGACAGCACTCATGCAACTCCCTGCCAAGGAGAGTTGAGAAAACACCACTCTACAGAGGGAAAATGGGAGAGGACCCAAGGGAGTGCTGTCATGGGACCTCCCAGGGATTCCTACAAATGAAGAAATGCTCCCTCGCTTCCCAGAAGATACCGCCTTCTTTCCTCCCAGTACAAGTCTGGGTGAAAGTAGACTGTGGGTCAGACCAGGGGCATCCAGAACATCTAATAACTGAAGAAGCCCAGGCCATCTGGGGAGCCTGGACCAGAAGGCAGGGCAAGGAGCCTCTCAGCTCTTCTTTCTTTTTTTTTTTTCTTTTTATTCTTTTTTACTCCTCAGAGTTTCTTATCCTCACGGAGCTCAGTACAGGTCTGTGAAGAGATCAGCTCTTCTTTCTTAATTGCCAGGGAGGAAATGCTCCCCTATCCACTGCGGAAAGTCAAATTCAATCGGGGGTACTTTGGGAGGTGACTGACGTTCCTATTTCCTTTACACGGTGTTCTCAGTCCCTGGTGGCTTATTTATTTTAAGGGTTTGATTGCAGAAGAAAGGAGGGCCTTATCAGGTTCTGAGCTGTGGAAGCATGCACTGGGGCCTCATACCAGGCCCCTTGCTCTCTGTCCACTGTTTCAGGGAGCATCTGTTGCAGTCACCTGAGCTCCCAGGTCGCCGGGTTACCCAGTGAAATACCTGGAGCTCTGTGGTAAAATGGAAAATCTATCTCCCCAGCAAGAAGACATGAGCGGCTCTGGACTAGCGGGAATCCTCTTTTCTGTGCTCTCCTACTGCTGGGCTCTGAGTACGACACCTGAGGCTCCCTGAGGCAGATCGGAGAGGTGAAAATCAGGTTACAAGTATCATTTCATTTAACAAGGAATAACCACTCCAACGATTTTGAGTGCCACGTGCAGAGCGCCACCCCCAGCGAAACGGGAGGAGGATACTCCCCTCGGATGTTACAGTCATAAGGCTGGGCCCGTGGCCCGTACTCCTCTACCCTCTTAAAGCACCGAACAACACAAAGCAAGTTGGGACAGAGAGAGGAAAGGAGTTAATATTCCCTCCAAGTGCCAGGCACTGTATTCAGTGCTTTACATCTACTACTTCATTTACTTCTGATCATCCTAAAAGTATTGCTATTGTTAGCCTACCTTGTGTATAAGAGGATTAAGGTTCAGGGACAAGGAACTATTTGCCAAAAGTCTCACGGGTTGCAAGTGAAGGGGTCAAGATTTGAACTCAAGTCAGCAGGCTCCAAAGCCTATCCAGACCACAGCGGTAAACACTCCTTAACTGATTGCCTATCGTCATGAATTATACAGAAGCCCCTCCCTTCTAACTCTACACTAAGTGTACTCTTCTCTGGCACTAGTATGCCTGTTAAGGACCTGGGTGATCCCAAGCCTCTCCCTCACTCCCCCAGAAGGCTAGGACCCCAACAGGCAAAGCCATCTTGGTTTCAGTGCGAGATGCCATTCAAACCTGCCCTCTCCCCTCCCGGTGGAGAGTACCTCTGGTATCTGTCCTGCACAGTTCAATCTCTGTAATTTACAATCCAGTCTTGGGAGGGTTCGAAAAATTTCCTTTAAAACAGTGGCTGGAACGTGCAGAGAACTGGAATGCAGCCTCCACATGGGCTTCATGACTAGATCTGCTACATTCAAATGCATTATATTGAACTTGCTATAAAATTCACACTATTCCAAACTCCCAGAAATGACAGTTTTATTTAGAAGTAAGTGAGCAAAGAGATGACTTCACAGGCCCAGTGTCACAATCTTAGCTCAGTGCTTCTCAAATGTTTTGTTTTCAGGACCTCTTTACACTCTTAAAAATTATTACAGAACCCAAAGAGCTATTGCTTAGTCTAAGTTATATCTGACAGTATTTACAATTTTAGAAATGAAAATGGAACAAAGTTTTAAATATTTATTCATTAAAAAATAATAAACCTAATACATGTTAACAGAACTAGCATATTGAAAAATACCTAACTTTTCCAAAATGAAAAATATTTAGTAGGAGTGGCATTGTTTTATATTTTTACAAATCTCTTTAATTTCTGATTTAACAGAAGACAGATGAATACTCATATCCGATGCTGCACCCAATCTGTAGTGATATCAAATGTCATGTAGCCCCTGAAAGACCCCTGGTAAACTTGGTTTTGTTTTGTTTTTTTTCACATTCACATAACTTTCACTACAGTATATTGTTATAATTGTTCTATTTTCATTATTAATTATTCTTGTTAATCTCTTACTGTGAGACCCCTGGTAAACTTGTGAGAGAAGAACAGGGAGAAAGGCAAAGAATATCTTATGACCATGGTTTTAACCTTGTGGATTTCCTGAGAGGGTCTCAGGGAACACCCACCCTCCCAAGAAGTCCCTGGACCACATTCTGAGAACCATCTTTTGAGAAAAATCCATCCAGAAAAAATCCAATCCATGGTCTTGATGTAGGAAGTTGGTGGGAGTGAGGGTAGATTTCAGAGGCAGTCATGCCCCAGCGACTGATTTTAGGAGGAGAGCCCCTTAGACACATGTGGGCACATTCGAACGGTTCTGCAACCTTGCTGGACTATCACAGAGGTACCACCCACAGATGGTGGGTCTGGTGGGGATGATGCATTTTAACCCCCAAGCAGGGCCAGGAAGAAGAGGCAAGCAGAGTGGTACCCACATCTCTGCTGCCCGGAGCCCCGGCGACGTCTTCGTCAGTGGCTGGGAGAGCGTGGCTCAGGGGAAGAGATTGGAGAGATCCTGCTCAGCAGCAGGGCTAGGAGGGCCTCTGAGCCACATCCTGAAATTGCAGCGGCTCTTTTGTTAGCAGCTCTGCCGATAATAACAAGCGTGACAGTAATAATATACAACTAATAATGGAAGAACTACCATTTATTGAACACTTTGAGCCAGGCAGTGTGCCAAGCACTTGACGTGAATCATTTCATGAATCCCTCACAACCAAACCTTTAAGGTAACTATTAACCATAATCCTTTTTCCAAAGACAAAGCAAGACAGGAGGAGTTGGCATTATCAACCAAGGTCACACAGCTCCTGTGGTAGCTGAGCTAAAATTTGAATTGAGGTCTACCAGATTCCCGAAATACTCTGGTAGACCTCAATTCAAATTTTGAATTGAGGTCTACCAGTATTCCAGAAATACTCTGCTACTTCCCAGTCAGACCAGGTAAGCAAAATCCTAAGAGGAAGCATGGGGACAGAGTAGACACCCTTCCCCCCTCCAGCCAGCCTTCTGGAGGGTTCAAAGCTGAATTGTAGTGGGGGTCTTCAAAAGAGTGAGGGAGGTGGGGAGGGAGGTGACAGCTCTTGGTGCACGGCCCCTCCCCTTAGTGTCAGGCCCGATCCCGTGCCCCTCCCCATCCAACTCTGCCCCCACAAGCCTTCTTGCCGTTGTTGCCATCGGCCAGGAAGCACAGGCATTGGCGTGCCCACCTCTACTGCCCTCCCTGAAGGTCTACGAGAACTGCACCCCTTCAAAGCGCCGGCATGGAGTCCTTCAGAGCCCTGCTGCCAGCAGATCATCTGGCACAAGGCCACCTCCACATCCCGCCCCTTCTGAGCTCAGCTGCCCAGCGGTGCAAACTTCCCATAAGAAGCTCAGCCCTCCACCCCCATCCCTGAAAAAGTAAACACGGAGATTGTGTGAGAATTCTCTTCCAGGGCATCATAGCTTCTCCCTAACCAGCGCTCCGAGGAGTTCAGCTTTGCACGAGCTTTTAATTTGCGTGCAGACAAGCACAAAATACCCAACCGGATATACCTGTTATTTCCCAATGAACTGAGAGCCCGGAGTTTATGTTAAGCCCCTGGGTTATGGCTCAGCTTGCACGCAAGGCTCCAGGACTCCTGCAGGCAATTGAGAGGTGGTGGTGGAGAGGACAGAGGAACAACTCTGAAGTGACAGCACGTAATTTAATTCCCCCTAAGCTTTCCAAGCATGCAGACTGTTCCTTTTTTGTCAGCGTATAACCTAAGTGATTTGTTCTACTCAGGCAAGAAATGTCTAATTTAAACCATATTGCAGCTAAGCCTTGGGTGGAGAAAGAGAGCTCCCTGCAGCTTGGCTTGTGCGTGGTGGAGCCCGATGGCAGCTGAGGCAAAGCAGACTCCTGCAGTCCCTGTCTTTCTCACCCAGGTCGTGATTGGAGAAACGTGCATTCTTGGGCTTTAATTACCACACTCACTCTTCTGTCTTGTGCTTCATCCCTTGTGAATGGGTTTAACTGTAGTAAGAATGTTGGCTTGATGACTCTAATGTCCTTGGTTTGAGTTCCATCTGAGCCACCAGTGGCTGTGGGACTTCAGGCAGCCCTCCTAAACTGAAACGCCTGCCTCACTGCTTTTTCTTCTCTGAAAAATAGCCGGGAGGGTGCAGATTGACACATTTTAGTGGAAAGTGATCTGGTTTAGGAAGAAAGAGATCTGTGCTCCAACCCTGCTTTGCCCCTAACTAGCTGTGGATTTGAGACAAGGGACTTTTCTCTGGGCATCAATTTCCTCATCCGTTTTTAAAATAAGTGAGCCGCAGGAGATGGGCTTCAAAGTTCCTTCAGCTCTAAAAGACTATGTATGTCCTAAATCGCTTCCAGTTTGACCAAGTCACCGCCATTATTATTATTATAACTATTACTATTATTATTATCTATAGATTCCCTTCTCTAATTCCAAAGATTTCCTTAGTCAGGCAAATCTTCTTTTAAATTAAAAAAAAAAAAAAACAACACTTTGATTTGCCTAAGTCCCATGGAGGATACTCACTGCCTTCCCCCCCCCCCCATAGGATTTGATGTGGAGGTTCTGTGTCTGTCTCACCCCCCGTCGAATTATCGGATTCCCCCCACAGCCATGCCAGACTATTAAAAAGTGGTCTCTAAATACAGGCTCCATTTCAAGGATGTTCTCTCAGCCAAAAATGCCCTCTCCCTTCCTCTGCTGTGAAAATTCTCATTCCCTTTTCCTCCTCTCCCCAACATGGAACGAATTCTTTTCCCCTCTGGATCCCTTGAGCAATTTGCACTATTATTCCATTGACTTTATTCTATCTGGTGTTATTTTGGGTTTCATATCCAATGAAATATCTCTGCTCAGCTAAACCCTCAGGACCTGGAAAGTGGGGACTTGGTCACGTGTACAGCCCAGTCTCCCCGCTCTCCTCCTCCCCTCCCCCAGCACCTGGTATACATTCAGTGGTCATAGAGGAATTAAATTTTGGAACCCTGTGGATTTCATCATAATGGGATAAGAATGTTCCTTGGGTTAGAAGTTCACAGCCAGAGCTGAGCAGTGCAGATCCCCATCCCCCAGGGAAGCCCAGTTAGGCTGATGATCAAAGGGAAGCTGAGGGCTCGGGTAATGCTTGGGGGTCCCAGGAGAAAGCTGGCTTTTTGGTGGTGGGCAAAGTTGGTCTCGCCTCACTTGCTAAGAGGGGCTGCATACTCCCTTCTCCTTAGCCAGGCTTAGAACCAACCGGGTGACCCTCCTGTCACCGTGTTTTGTAAATAGCACCCAACTCAAATTACTTGGGAGCTTTTCTGAAACCTTAACAAAATTGCTCTTGAGTTGTACTTGCCCAGACTCCTCTTTCTTCCAGTACATAGTAACTTTCTTTTGAACATCTCCATTTGCTCTATCTACTCTTTCTCCACGGTGGACCCTTGAATGCGCCTTTGCCTTTGTTGCCTTTGGTGTAAAGTCCTGTTTGGAGGCATCAAGTTCTGTGTGGGTTTGTCTTTTCTTACTGAATGTAAATTCTAATTTAAAGCAAATTCCTTGGTTTTTACTAAGTAGAGATTTCTCAGAAAACCTGATTCTCATTTTAAAATGAATGAGGATTCGAGGGCTTCCCTGGTGGCGCAGTGGTTGAGAGTCCGCCTGCCGATGCAGGGGACATGGGTTCGTGCCCCGGTCCGGGAGGATCCCACATGCTGCGGAGCGGCTGGGCCCGTGAGCCATGGCCGTTGAGCCTGCGCGTCCAGACCCTGTGCTCCTCAACGGGAGAGGCCACAGCAGTGAGAGGCCCGCGTACCACAAAAATAAAATAAAATAAAATGAATGAGGATTCGAAAAGTTAGCCTAATTAAGAAAAGTTTAGGTGCAGTGCTTTTAAACACAGTGGTGGAGAGATAAGGAAGAGCTATGTTATCGCAAAGGTGATTTTAGATCCAGCAAAGCTTTTACAACAAAAACAAACAAAAAATTTGTCATGAAGAGTGGCCAAAAAAACCCCACAAAGAAACAGGTTGTGAAGTTCACCTTTGGTTGTTGCCCTCCCGTGGAAGATGGCGTTGAGGACGCTGCACGTTTTGAGCCATTTCTTCAGAAAAGGATCAAGTTCATTGAAAAGCTGATCATCTTGCTAAAAATATTATAACTATTGAAAGAACCAAGGGCTAAGATAACTGTGTCCTCGGAGGTGCCTTTTTCTTAAAATAAGTGAATTATCTCACCAAAGATATCTGAAGAAGAATCTGCATGGCTGCTGCATGTAGTCATTAGCCCCCAGCTCACTAAGAGCCAGAGGAGGAGAAGAGGTCATTTCTGGTGACCAGGAGGGCAACTAGGTTGGGAATTCACTGGATGGTAGTTAATGTCCTTTTTCTTTAATAATTGGGATAAGCATGACAAATGCAAATGTACAAAACAGTCTCACAGAGCGAGAAGACAGAGAAGGCTGAGAAAAGTTAAATAACTGCCGGAGAAATGAAGCATATAAAACCTGTTTGCTGCCACAAGTGCAATGGGGGAGCAGCATTCCTGCAAAGGAGGGGAAATGAATGAAATCTCAAGTCCCAGAGGGGAGAGGCAGCTAAACGCTGACCTTTCCCCTCCCAGCCTGGCTGGAATGCCGGCTTAGAGAAAAAGGAAGGGTTGGGGGGGATTTTTACTTTTTACTAAGACATCTCAGAAATGATCACGAACATGGCCAAGTTGACTCTCAAAGATAAGCAGGGGAGTGAGGAAGGTAGTGGCGTTGGAAGCTGGTAGGTGGGGGAAGAAAGTGTCTCCAGCATTTAGGTCGATAGAGCAGAAAAATGAAAGTGTAAGAAGAACAACTTTGGTCGTTTTCCTTTCTGAATCTGAGAAGGGACATTTCGAGCCCAGGAAGGGCATGGGGGAAGGAAGGAAAGAGCCAGGAATGCAGGGGAGCCATGCAATATCTGACCTTATATCTGACCCCAACGACTTCTGCAACGATTGTGACACGGAGTGCGGAGTGCAGAGGTGTAGGTGTCGCTTCACCTCTGCTCTGAAGATGCCATGAGATAAGTGTCTGTTTACCAACACTAGGCGAAGTTGGCTTTGGTTGCAGAATTCCACGACTTGTAGGGTGTCTGTGACACAGGGAGAAGCAGAGCCTTCCCTGAGTCCCCAGGGCCCTGGAGACACTTTTTTGGATTTAAAAGGTTTTGAGCATGGTGAAATGGGGGAGAACGTTTATCTTAGAGTCAAAATAGCACCAACCACAACCTCCATGCCCAAAAGGCTTAAATCCTCTGAATAATTAGCCTAGAAAATTCATGAGTCAAAACAGCCCCACAAAATCTGAAGGGGAGGGAGAGATGAAGCCAGAAGGCCAGTAGAATAAGTGTGTGTACAACAGATGAAGGAGCAAGATAAAAACACACCAGACCTAACAGATGAAGAGGTAATAGCCAATCTACCTGAAAGAGAATTTAGAATAATGATGGTGAAGATGATGCAAAATCTTGGAAATAGAATAGACAATTTGCAAGAAACAGTTAACAGGGACCTAGAAGAAATAAAGAGGAAGCAAGCAACGATGAGCAACACAATAAATGAAATTAAAAATACTCTAGATGGGATCAATAGCAGAATAACTGAGGCAGAAGGACGGATAAGTGACCTGGAAGATAAAATAGTGGAAATAACTACTGCAGAGCAGAAGAAAGAAAAAAGGATGAAAAGAACTGAGGACAGTCTCAGAGACCTCTGGGACAACATTAAACGCACCAACATTCGAATTATAGGGGTCCCAGAAGAAGAAGAGAAAAAGAAAGGGACTGAGAAAATATTTGAAGAGATTATAGTTGAAAACTTCCCTAATATAGGAAAGGAAATAGTCAACCAAGTCCAGGAAGCACAGAGAGTTCCATACAGGATAAACCCAAAGAGAAACACGCCACGACACATAATAATCAAACTGTCAAAAATTAAATACAAAGAAAACATATTAAAAGCAGCAAGGGAAAAACAACAAATAACACACAAGGGAATCCCCATAAGATTAACATCTGATCTTTCAGCAGAAACTCTACAAGCCAGAAGGGAGTGGCAGGACATATTTAAAGTGATGAAGGAAAAAAACCTACAACCAAGATTACTCTACCCAGCAAGGATCTCATTCAGATTTGATGGAGAAATTAAAACCTTTACAGACAAGCAAAAACTGAGAGAGTTCAGCACCACCAAACCAGCTCTACAACAAATGCTAAAGGAACTTCTCTAGGCAAGAAACACAAGAGAAGGAAAAGACCTACAAGAACAACCCGAAACAAGTAAATGGTAATAGGAACATACATATCGATAATTACCTTAAATGTAAATGGATTAAATGCTCCCACCAAAAGACACAGACTGGCTGAATGGATACAAAAACAAGACCCATATATATGCTGTCTACAAGAGACCCACTTCAGACCTAGGGACACATACAGACTGAAAGTAAGGGGATGGAAAAAGATATTCCATGCAAATGGAAATCAGAAGAAAGCTGGAGTAGCAATTCTCATATCAGACAAAATAGACTTTAAAATAAAGACTATTACAAGAGACAAAGAAGGACACTACATAATGATCAAGGGATCGATCCATGAAGAAGATATAACAATTGTAAATATTTATGCACCCAACATAAGAGCACCTCAATACATAAGGCAAATACTAACAGCCTTAAAAGGGGAAATCGACAGCAACACAATTATAATGGGGGACTTTAACACCCCACTTTCACCAATGGACAGATCATCCAAAATGAAAATAAATAAGGAAACACAAGCTTTAAATGATACATTACACAAGATGGACTTAATTGATATTTATAGGACATTCCATCCAAAAACAACAGAATACACATTTTTCTCAAGTGCTCATGGAACATTCTCCAGGATTGATCATATATTGGGTCACAAATCTAGCCTTGGCAAATTTAAGAAAATTGAAATCGTATCAAGTATCTTTTCCGACCACAACGCTATGAGACTAAATATCAATTATAGGAAAAGATCTGTAAAAAATACAAACACATGGAGGCTAAACAATACACTACTTAATAACGAAGTGATCACTGAAGAAATCAAAGAGGAAATCAAAAAATACTTAGAAACAAATGACAATGGAGACACAACGACCCAAAACCTATGGGATACAGCAAAAGCAGTTCTAAGAGGCAAGTTTATAGCAATACAATCATACCTTAAGAAACAGGAAACATCTCGAATAAACAACCTAACTTTGCACTTAAAGCAATTAGAGAAAGAAGAACAAAAAACCCCCAAATTTAGCAGAAGGAAAGAAATCATAAAGGTCAGATCAGAAATAAATGAAAAAGAAGTGAAGGAAACAATAGCAAAGATCAATAAAACTAAAAGCTGGTTCTTTGAGAAGATAAATAAAATTGATAAACCATTAGCCAGACTCATCAAGAATAAAAGGGAGAAGACTCAAATCAATAGAATTAGAAATGAAAAAGGAGATATAACAACTGACACTGCAGATATACAAAAGATTATTAGAGATTACTACAAGCAACTGTATGCCAATAAAATGGACAACCTGGAAGAAATGGACAAATTCTTAGAAATGCACAACCTGCCGAGACTGAACCAGGAAGAAATAGAAAATATGAACAGACCAATCACAAGCACTGAAATTGAAACTGTGATTAAAAATCTTCCAGCAAACAAAAGTCCAGGACCAGATGGCTTCACAGGCGAATTCTATCAAACATTTAGAGAAGAGCTAACACCTATCCTTCTCAAACTCTTCCAACAGATAGCAGAGGGAGGAACACTCCCAAACTCATTCTATGAGGCCAACATCACCCTGATACCAAAACCAGACAAAGACGTCACAAAGAAAGAAAACTACAGGCCAATATCACTGATGAACATAGATGCAAAAATCCTCAACAAAATATTAGCAAACAGAATCCAACAGCACATTAAAAGGATCATACACCATGATCAAGTGGGGTTTATCCCAGGAATGCAAGGATTCTTCAATATACGCAAATCAATCAATGTGATACACCATATCAACAAACTGAAGGAGAAAAACCATATGATCATCTCAATAGATGCAGAGAAAGCTTTTGACAAAATTCAACACTCATTTATGATAAAAACCTTGCAGAAAGTGGGCATAGAGGGAACTTTCCTCAACATAATAAAGGCCATATATGACAAACCCACAGCTAGCATCGTTCTCAATGGTGAAAAACTGAAACCATTTCCACTAAGATCAGGAACAAGACAAGGTTGCCCACTCTCACCACTCTTATTCAACATAGTTTTGGAAGTTCTAGCCACAGCAATCAGAGAAGAAAAAGAAATAAAAGGAATCCAAATAGGAAAAGAAGAAGTAAAGCTGTCACTGTTTGCAGATGACATGATACTATACATAGAGAATCCTAAGGATGCTACCAGAAAACTACTAGAGCTAATCAATGAATTTGGTAAAGTTGCAGGATACAAAATTAATGCACAGAAATCTCTGGCATTCTTATACACTAATGATGAAAAATCTGAGAGTGAAATTAAGAAAACGCTCCCATTTACCAGTGCAACAAAAAGAATAAAATATCTAGGAATAAACCTACCTAAGGAGACAAAAGACTTGTATGCAGAAAACTATAAGACACTGATGAAAGAAATTAAAGATGATACAAATAGGTGGAGAAATATACCATGTTCTTGGATTGGAAGAATCAACATTGTGAAAATGACTATACTACCCAAAGCAATCTACCGATTCAATGCAATCCCTATCAAATTACCACTGGCATTTTTTACAGAACTAGAACAAAAAATTTCACAATTTGTATGGAAACACAAAAGACCCCGAATAGCCAAAGCAATCTTGAGAACGAGAAATGGAGCTGGAGGAATTAGGCTCCCTGACTTCAGACTCTACTACAAGGCTACAGTAATCAAGACAATATGGTACTGGCACAAAAACAGAAATATAGATCAATGGAACAGGATAGAGAGCCCAGAGATAAACCCACACACATATGGACACCTTATCTTTGACAAAGGAGGGAAGGATATACAGTGGAGAAAAGACAGCCTCTTCAATAAGTGGTGCTGGGAAAACTGGACAGCTACATGTAAAAGTATGAAATTAGAACAATCCCTAACACCACACACAAAAATAAACTCAAAATGGGTTAAAGACCTAAATGTAAGGCCAGACACTATCAAACTCTTAGAGGAAAACATAGGCAGAACACTATACGACATAAATCACAGCAAGATCCTTTTTGACCCATCTCCTAGAGAAATGGAAATAAAAACACAAATAAACAAATGGGACCTAATGAAACTTAAAAGCTTTTGCACAGCAAAGGATACCATAAACAAGACCAAAAGACAACCCACAGAATGGGAGAAAATATTTGCAAATGAAGCAACTGACAAAGGATTAATTTCCAAAATTTATAAGCAACTCATGCAGCTCAATAACAAAAAAACAAACAACCCAATCCAAAAATGGGCAGAAGAACTAAATAGACATTTCTCCAAAGAAGATATACAGATTGCCAACAAACACATGAAAGAATGCTCAACCTCATTAATCATTAGAGAAATGCAAATCAAAACTACAATGAGATATCATCTCACACCGGTCAGATTGGCCATCATCAAAAACTCTAGAAACAATAAATGCTGGAGAGGGTGTGGAGAAAAGGGAACCCTCTTGCACTGCTGGTGGGAATGTAAATTGATACAGCCGCTATGGAGAACAGTATGGAGGTTCCTTAAAAAACTACAAATAGAACTACCATACGACCCAGCAATCCCACTACTGGGAATATACCCTGAGAAAACTATAATTCAGAAAGACTCATGTACCAAAATGTTCATTGCAGCTCTATTTACAATAGCCAGGACATGGAAGCAACCTAAGTGTCCATCAACAGATGAATGGATAAAGAAGATGTGGCACATATATACAATGGAATATTACTCAGCCATAAAAAGAAATGAAACTGAGTTATTTATAATGAGGTGGATGGACCTGGAGTCTGTCATACAGAGTGAAGTAAGTCAGAAGGAGAAAAACAAATACCGTATGCTAACACATATATATGGACTCTAAGGGAAAAAAATGTCATGAAGAGGTTAGTGGTAGGACGGGAATAAAACACAGACTTACTCGAGCATGGACTTGAGGATATGGGGAGGGGGAGGGGTGGGCTGTGACGAAGTGGGGGAGTGGCAGGGACATATATACACTATCAAATGTAAATTAGATAGCTGGTGGGAAGCTGCTGCATAGCACAGGGAGATCACCTCTGTGCTTTGTGACCGCCTGGGGGGGTGGGATAGGGAGGGTGGGAGAGAGGGTGATGCAAGAGGGAGGAGATGTGGGAACATGTGTGTATGTATAACTGATTTAGTTTGTTGTAGAGGGAAAACTAACAACTATTGTAAAACAATTATACTCCAATAAAAAAAAAAAAAATAATAAAAAAAAAAAAAAAAAAAAAAAAAAAAAAAAAAAAAAAAAAAAAAAAAAAAAAAAAAAATAAGTGTGTGTACATGAAAAACGTTCCTCACCTGTGGTTGTTTGGGGGTGCAATAATTTATGCGTGCGTATACGTGATATCCTTCTACATATTTAGTACAAATGTGTGTTAAGATATATGAAAAACAACTCCAGAGCAACCCCCGGCCCCATCTTACTTTTATCCTGAAGGCAGTGTTACATAGATACCCAAAAGTTCTGAGAGGAGGACCTTAAATACACAAAGGATTTCTCAGCTGATCGCCACATGCCTGACGTAAATAATCACCTACAGTACCGAGGTGGGTAATCTCCTTTCCACTAAGGATTATAAGTTAATTCATGGCAGCGGTCTTAGATTTCATACATTAGTTGCAGCAAATTGTAGAGGAGAAGCAGGATGGTATGATTCATAACCTAGAAAGAGCAGCAACAGCTTCTAATTTCCATTTATCCTCTGAGTCACGTGATATATTTCAGAAGCTCACTTAAAATTGAGAAAATAAGCCATTCCTAATTGTGCTTAAGTAAGGAAATAGCTCATTTATGAATCAAAGGAGATTAGAGAATCTTTTGTGTGTTTGTTTAGAATCCATGCCAAATTTTTTTTCAGAGGCACAAAAACAGAAAAAAAAAAAACCTCTGATAAAGCTAAACGTTTAAAAAAAACAAAAGAGGGCTTTGCATGCAATAACCCATTTAAGAACCTTGACAATGAACTCACCTCTGCTTTGAGTGTGGGATTTTTGCACTTTATGGTATGTACCTTTGAGATGGCTCTTTTTTAAAAAAATGAATACATCATTGTATTATTGGAGTTTCATATGACTCAGTTTAAAAAAAAGAGATAATTTTCCAACTAGTCATTTGAATTCCCATAAAACTCAATTTCCACAGGTTAGCTCAAGAGAATTTTTTTTTTTTTTTGGCCGTACGCGGGCCTTTCACCGCTGTGGCCTCTCCCGTTGCGGAGCACAGGCGCCGGACGCGCAGGCTCAGCGGCCACGGCTCACGGGCCCAACCGCTCCGCGGCATGTGGGATCCTCCCGGACCGGGGCACGAACCCGTTTCCCCTGCATTGGCAGGTGGACTCTCAACCACTGTGCCACCAGGGAAGCCCGCCCCAGAGAATTTTTAAATATTAAGTTCTAAGCATGCTGCTTGAAACTCTTTAACACGTTCCCAATGAGTTTACAATACATCTCCACCCGCTAACTGTGGCCTACCCCATCTGGACCCTTCCTACCTTTCTTCGCGCACTGCTCTCCAGCCACTCTGTGGTCCCCTTGCAGTGCCTCAAATGTCAGAGTTCTTTCTTGCCTTGGACTTGCTGGGCTTGCTGTTCTTTTCTGCCTGGAAAATTCTTCTCTGATCTTGGCACTGCTGGCTTCATCAGATATGTTGTCTTAGAGCATCATTCCTTGACCCTCCTAGCAGTGCCCCGTCCCCACCCTATTGTTCTCAAGCCTAGAAGCCTCTCTGTGTTCTAGCTTGCGTCCATCTCAATCTGCTTATCTTGTCTCTTGGTTGTATCTATTGGTTGGCCAAAAAGTTCTGTCGGTTTTCCTGTAACATCTTAAAGAACATTTTGGCCAACCCAACAGATCTGCCATTGGATTTTAAGTCTCTTGAGAACAGAAACCTTGTCTATCTCATTCACCATTCTCTTCTCGCGCTGCCTGGCAAATAGTAGTTGTTCAGTAAATATGTATTGAATGAGTGGATGAAAGATACGACATTAATCTGTATCTATTTTTCTTTCTGGGTTGTCTTGGTCAAGTTTCGGTATTGATTTTATGTGCCAGATACTGAGAAGGAGAAGAGGGGATGGGCTTAGAGGGCCAAGGACTGAGCCCTGGGGCACTCCAACCTTCATCATTCAGGTGAAGTGGGAGGAGCCAGCAAAAAAGTTTGGGTAGGAGAAGCCTGTATGTTAAAAGGGAAGAGTGGGGAGGGTTTCAGGAAAGAGTGGTCAGTTGTAGACAATGCTGCTGCCACAGAGAATCAATTAAGCGAGAACCAAGATGTGTCCATTAGATTTGGCAACATGAAAGGAACCAGTGATCTAGACAAGAACAGTGCCGGTGAGTGGTGGGGACTCACTGGGGGTGGGTAGAGAGTGGATGGCGATGAGGAAGTGGAGGCAGGGAGTGTAGACACCTTGTTCAACAAGTTTTGCTGGGAAGGGAACCCGAGAGAATGGAGTGAAGGCTGGAGGAAACATGGGCTCAGGAGAGGGTTTTCTTTCATTTTGTTATTTTTGATTTGTTTGTATTTTAAGATGGGAGTTGACAGATTTTTTTTTATGCCCTTGAGAATGACCCAGGAGAGAGAAAGAAAGAGATGGTGATGAGGACGTGGGAGAGAAAGAGAACATTGCAGAAGAGAAGTCCTTGTGTAGTTGGGCCAATGTGGTTCAAGGAAAATGTTGACCACTGCTAGACTCTGCCACGGTGAAGGAGGAAGGGGTGTGTGTGTGCGTGTGTGTGTGTGTGTGTGTATTGACTGGGGGTAGACAGATAAGAGTGTTGCCCTTGGAAATTCCCTGGCGGTCCAGTGGTTAGGACTCTGATTTCACTGCCGTGGGCCCGGGTTCAGTCCCTGGTAGTGGAACTGAGATGTCACAAGCTGCGTGGGGAAGCCAAAAAAAAAGCGTGTTGCCCTAGATGGCTTCTATTTTTTTAGGTATGAAACCATGACAATAGCTGGGCATGTGAGAGAGGGAAGGGATGTGGAAGGGTTAAGAAGAAATGAAAAGATTTAAAAGAATTATCTTAAAAAGTAGGAAAGTAAACTATGTAGGGATGTGTAGAAGGATTGTAGTGCTGTGTGTCCGTTTGAGTTTTATCGTCATGAACTTGAACTGAGACAGCTGGATTTGGGGATTTTCCCAACACTTGGAGTGGGAATGTAGATTGTTACCACTTTTCTGGAGGGTAGTGTCCTTTGACCCAGCCATTAAGAATTCATCCTAAAGATAGTTGGACACCTTTTGAGAAGATGTATATGCAAAGATGTATATACAAAGATGTTCAACAAAGCACTTATAATCGAAAGCAAATTATTGGAAAATATCTAAGTATTCAACAATAAGGGGTTGGATAAATAAATAATGATATATCCATACAATGGGATATTTTGTAGCTGTTAAAGACTAAGCGTGTATTCATTGACAGAGTCATAGACAGATAACCGTAATGAGTTCCTGAGTGAAGAGAAATGCAGTTGTCAAAGCAGCGCAAAAAATAAAACCTCATTTGTTGAGTTCCGATGCAGCTGATCCTACAGGGTGTTCTGGAGCTGGGATGGACCTTTAAAATTGTCCAGAATCAAAGCAAGGGCCCAGGAAGGGTGAGGCAGATCCCTTGCATAGAGGACAGTTCCCAGCGAGGGACCCAGTTGTGGCCAGCAGCAGCCAGCCCTCCCCACAGCCAGGGGAATGAGTTCCTCTCGCCTGAGGGCGCATCTGAGTGGCAGACCACAGCATCCATTGCAGACCTGCAGGTCCTAGTCTGTAGTTATCCAGATCACCAGAATACCTGTTCAGTCTTCCTCTTCAGGCTGTTGTGAGGAGCTGAGGTAAGGGAGGTGAAACTGCTTTGTAAACTGTAAAGCGCTATCAACTGTGGTGTGTTCTTGGTCACTATTATGTTATTGGTTCCCATCCTGCTTTTCCTCACCTTCCCTAGGCTTACACAATCACATTTTCTCTTTCTCCCTAGGGTTACTGACCCAGAGAAAGAAGAAGAAGAGGGGAAAAAAGGGGGGTAAAATTCTGAAAAAGGAAAGGTCCCGTGTTTTTCTGTCCAGTGTATGTACGATCCTCAGGGGGTCATGTCAAGAGCCCCCCCCCCCCACCAACCGCCCCCGGGGCCAGGGTTGAGTAGGCTGGACTGTGTGGGTCAGAAGTATGACCCCGTGAAGGACTCGAACCATCTCTTCCTCCCTTCCTCCCTCACTAAGACATGGGCCCATGGATTTTGGGGGGAATTAGAACCAGCGCAGAAAAGAAAAGTCACCTTAGGCAACTGCATTTCACAGTAGCAAGATGAGGTTGTGAGGAACATGTTGAAGCCCAAGGGAGACGCTGAGGCACGGCTTACAGAGGCCACAAATACCTTCTTATGGAGAATCAGACAAGGGAAAGCAGAGAAAACTGAGAATATCTTTTCAACTTTTCTAAGAAGATTTTTTTTTTCCCCCTGTGCAGCTAGTAAACATCTCTTTAGAGCATGTGTGTGGTCACAAAGTTGAAGGGCTGAGCAGTTTGCCTCCCTGCCCCCAGATGGTTTTAAATGGTAGCAGATAGGAGGAGGGGCAAGTCACGGCTCAGCACCCACCCAGCTGCGCTTCCTCTGTCACTAGTTCTGGGAGAGCGAGGGTGGCTTTTCAGACCAGGGAATGCCTGCAGGCTGACACTCAAGAAGGAAAGGTTTGTAGTTTCCCTGAATGCTGAAGCTACCCCTTCCTCCCCACTTCCCTGTTACTGCTCTGAACCACTCAGAAATGCTAAAACAACACACTTGGGGGTTCCTGGCAAACAAGTGAGCAGAGAGAGAGAAAAGAAATCCAGTCACAGGAGAGAAGAAAATGGTCTCTCCTCCCAGAAACACTCACAAGAAAGATAGGCAGCCCTGTATACGTATAGCTGATTCACTTTGCTGTACAGTAGAAACAGACACAACATTGTAAAGCAACTATACTCCAATACAAATTAAAAAAAAAAAAAAAAAAAGGGCAGCCCTGCTCTGCACCCCCAGCGCTCAGTAAAATACTGATATCCTGGGACTTTGGGGGTTGCAGGGCCCGAGTCAAGATCTAATCAGTTTTACTTACGCCTTGAGCCAAAGTTATGAATACATGAGTTTATCCCGATTGTAGCTACAGCGTCTGGCTCGGTCCACGCAGACACGGAACGCTAGACCAGCGCTGAAAATCGTGGGAACGTGGCGGCCCGCTCACAATATATCCTTAACTTAATATAGGTTCACAGTACATTGTTAACATAAAGAAAACAGTACATTGAGTACAATCCCAGTTTTTCAAAACAACGTAAAGAAATCCCAGTCTGCCAAGACCAGAGTGCCAGATACAAAATATTAAATGTTTCTCTCAATGATGGGATTATTTTCTTCATTAAACTTTTCTGTGTTTTCTGATTTTCTTTTCCTACCCTGATCAACTGTTTCTGAAATAAAACTGAAATTTGAGAAATAAAACACAGGAAGAATGTGGTGAAATGCGCCAGTTCCGTGATTGTGAGCACTTGTCCACAAATGTACATTCACACGCATACGTGGTGTGAATACACGTATGCACGCATGCGTGTGTTCCAAAGCTCTGGGCTCCTCCTTCTATTTCAACCAGGATCCTTTTTGTCTCCGGTGAGTTCTTGAGTCCTGTGTGACCTCAGACCACAGTTCTGGAGAGACAATCTCCTAGTACTGCTACCAAGGTAGCCAATACCTTCCACGAAGGTTTCTGGCAGGTGGCCCCAGTCCCTCTCCCTCAAATAAAGCCACCAGGGACCCTGCCTTTGGTCTCCACTGTCACTCTCTGGGGATGGGGAGAGAAGGGGGAAGGGGAGGAGCAGGACGATTTGTTGACCTGCGGCTTTGCTCAAATGCCTTTTGGCAGAAGGGTTCACAGGTGACGTCACATTCTGTAGCATTTAGAGAGGACACCTCCAGAGAGCTTGACCCTAACACTGATGAGCTCCAGGGATACGAGAGAGGAGAAACTCTGCCAGCCAAGCTCCCTCAGGCTGTCGGCATCCAGCTGAGGGTGGCAACAGGGGCTAACTCCCTGATCCTGCAGAATTAGGGTTCATCCTCACTTTCAGAGGTCTGGATTTCTTCTGACATTAACTGCTTCCTTTCCTCCAAGGTTACTGCCATCCCTTTTGTCTAAGCATTTTAAAATGCTTCAGTGGAGCAATGTCCTAGGCCAAGGCTTGTATGTTTATGTTCTCCTGCACCCTTTTCCTCTGTGTCCTGGTGGCACTGCTCCCATTCTGTTGTTACACACATTGTAAAAACCCATAAATTCTGAGCTGCCAGGGAGTTGTCTTTGGGGGCTTAACTCTAAGCATCACCACATACCAGTAAATGATTAATAAGCAGTGTTTGGTTAATAAATAACAGTCAGCTCTGATATTAATAACAGATTTTTTTCAAGCAAGACACAGCTGGTGATGATTTAGTGACACAGGGTCACCTTAGTTTCTTGGAGCATTAGCTTGGAGGAGAGACTGAATGCTGTCAGATGGCACAAAGCTTAAAAAAAAAAAAAAAGCCAAACATATCTGGGTCCTGAGAGAGAACCCTGGAGGATGCACACACACACACACACACACAGATACACACACACACACACACACAGATACACACACACACACACACCCCAAGAGATTCCTGCTCTTTTCAATGTCTCATCTATTGTTACCTCCTGAGATGCTGTGGGTCCATCTCATGGATTATAGCTCTTCCCATCTCTAGAGCAAGCACATTTTCTGAACTAAAAATCAGTGTTCACTGGTTAGCCATGAGTCAGAAATTAAGAACGGTCTGGAAAAGTTGGGGGAGGGCTTCCCTGGTGGCGCAGTGGTTGAGAATCCGCCTGCCGATGCAGGAGACACGGGTTCGTGCCCTGGTCCGGGAAGATCCCACATGCCGCGGAGCAACTAAGCCCGTGAGCCATGGCCGCTAGGCCTGTGCGTCCGGAGCCTGTGCCCCGCAACGGGAGAGGCCACAACAGTGAGAGGCCCGCATACCGCAAAAAAAAAAAAAAAAAAAAAAAAAAAAAGTTGGGGGAAATGGGTTTCCCAATGGTGAGGCATCCAGCAGCATCCCCCGCCGGCCATATTTGTTCAGCCATATTGAATAACTTACTCGATGCTAAGTAATTCCAGAGACTGGAGTTAAAAAGAAGAAAACTCTCTGTCCTTGTGAAGCTTCACTCCTGTGTGAAGGTGCTCTGGATGGGAACTCCCTTCTGGCTTGTGCAAATTACAAGTAGATGTTTGACCTCGCTTAGCTTTAGTCCCAACTGATGCCTCCCCCACTCAATCTCTTCCCAGCACAGACATCTCTTCTTCTTTTTCCTTATCTCAGTAGGGACTGGAGTTCTTGCTCTGAGTTCCTTCTGCCAGAGAAGGAAGTCCTTTGCTTGCTTTCTCCATACCCTACTCTTTTTTTTTTTTTTTAACTTTTTATTTTAATTGGAGTATATAGTTGATTAACAATGTTGTGATAGTTTCAGGTGTACATAAAAGTGATTCAGTTATACATATTCATGTATCTATTCTTTTTCGAATTCTTTTCTCATTTAGGTTGTTACATAATATTGAGCAGAGTTCCCTGTGCTGTACAGTAAGTCCTTCTTGGTTATCCTTTTTAAATATAGCAGTGTGTACATGTCAGTCCCAAACTCCCTAACTATCCCTTCCCTCCCACCCTGTAACCGTAAGTTCATTCTCTAAGCTCCAGACCCTATCCTTGAGTTCAGCCCAACGGGAAACCTCTCCTGGCTTCAATGTTCACATAGGACCTTCCTCAAGTCAGGCCAAACCTCCCTCTTTCATCCCTCAGACTGGCTCTTTCCTCACTCATGGACTGGCTGCTTCTTCATTTTCTAATTGTTCCCAGGGTAACAGTGACTTTGCAACCATCTTTTAGGTTTCTTCTTGTCATGACCTCCTTATCATAAATGAAGATCCAGAAATGTCTTTCTGTATATTAAGTACATAATACAGAGAGAGGAATTCCCATCTTCAGTGAAAGAGAAAGAGGTACAGGGACAACGTATCCAGTCCAATTTGCCCACAAATGCTGACCTTTCAAACGACTCGGGGTGGGGGCGGGTAGGAACAGGTTGGGGAAGGTCCTAGCCCAGAACCACTACCTCACAGGCTGTCACAGTTTTTCTATTTGAAATTCAAAGCACCTGCAGAGTGACTGGTGTAGTAAATTACTTTCCTCTTTTGAAGACAGAAAGAGACTCTTCTTTAGCAAGATGGGAGAATGCACAAATCACTGCCCTAATTCCCCTTCCTACCCATGTGGAGTCCCATCCGGCATCTCAAAGAGCTACTATTCTGCTGCCAGGGGAGCAGCCATCTCCATGAAAAAAATGCCTTGTGCCTTCCCCTTTCCCTATTGCCTTCTTCCTAGATCAGCACCCCTCTTCTTCCCTTTCCACATGCTTCCTCTTCCTTCTCTTAGGGAAGAACGTGATATTTGATGGGCATGTTGTCAGGCATCTGAGTTTCTAATTATAGCTCCATCACTATCAATGTGTGTGAGTTGGGGAACAGAACTGTAACCAATAAGAGATGACAAATTTCATTGTGTAATTTAGTTCTTCATATCAGTGTGTCATTCTGACCCCTTTCTAGTTAACCAGATGTCTTGCCAGAAATTATAATTTAACCCTTTGAAGGACTGTGAATAAAGGTATAATAAAACCCTTTCCCCTTTGCCCTGAGCATCTGACTTTTGGTAAACTTCCTAGCACTGTTTCCCTGAAGACCTGATAAAAGAAAGTAAAAATGGCCCTGATTGGTAAACTCTATCTGGACTGGGACAACTATATAAATACCAGCTCGAAAGCTCTATTTCTGGGTTTCCCTAAGTGCAGTCACTCTTGTAACTGGCATGACCCTGTGGGGACCACAGAACCTACCCCTGTGGGGTTCTTCCAAAAGATATGAGTCGCTGTGGAGCAGGGGGGCTTCCCATCCAGGCTGGCTTCCATACCCTCCTGATGTGAGTCTCACCGCTTCACATCTGCGTCATCACCTGGGGCTCAGGAGAATAGCTTGTGGATATAGTGTGGATGGTTTTGTGGTCAGCTGCAGGAGGGGAATGCCAGATGTTTCCTGCTGGCACACTGTGCATCCTGGCCTGTGCTCCCTTCTGAGTCAGATGTGCCCTGTGCGGCATGGCAGTCTTGTGGGTCTGTGGGTTTAGTAGAGCCTTAGAAGAAGACCTCCTGGTGGGCATTGCAGGGGGTATGGTTTGACTTGTAGGGAACCAAGGGCATTTGCCTGTGAAGCTATGTGCCTGAGTCAGTAGTCCAGTCATACGAGTGAAGGGGGTCAAAAGACACACATTTCCAGTTATAAAATAAATAAGTCATGGGGATGTCATATACAGTTTCAGTTTTGCAAGAAGAAAAGAATTCTGGAGATTGGTTGCACAATGTTGTGAATGTACTTAAACCTCCTGAGCCATACACTTGAAAATGGTTAAGATGGTAGATTTTATGTCATGTGTATTTTACCACAATTGAAGAAATATTGACAGGTTCCTCTAAATGTCACGCTTCAATCATGTTTTCAATGGCTGGGCCACTGCTAAATGTTTCCAATTTTTACTATAAGTAGTATAGGAAGATTTTTGCGTCACTTTTCCAATTCTGTCTTCCACTTGTGGTTAGATAATCGTCTATATTTCACTTCTTATCATGTGACCAAGTGACAATTTCAGCCATTGGTCACAACTTCCCATGTAAGTGCTGACCGCATCCCTTAGTAACACGAGAACACCGTCTAGGGGTCAATCCCGGAAAGACAGGCTACACCCAGAAGAAGGAGGAAGACCTCTTGCCCAGGCCTTCCACTCCTTGGAAGGACATCTGGAAAGGCAGACAGTTCTAAGTACCATCCTTTTCCTATCTTTCTTCCAGTCAGCACAGTTTCCAAGACCTTGTTGCTCTGAAAAGAAAGATCTCCCAATATTTACAATACTTGAGGTTAAAATAAATAATCTTTTTATGAGATAGAGCACTAATATCTTGCTAATAAAAGCTTCAACTCCTAATCCTTTGTTATTCTCTTAAAAAATATAACATCAACAGTGCAATCAAGGCTAAAAATTCTTGCACAAATTCATGTACCCACTTAGGAATGTAATCGAGCACTTTGTGAGAGTCACTGAATGATTTCGCTTTGGGGAAATCACAGAGAACACTAGAACTTAAACAGCTTTAGAGACCGGCGGGTTTAGAGACCTTCTAGAGACCAGTGGTTCTCAACCATTACAGGGTCATAAGACCTCTTTGACACTCTGATAAAAGTTAGGGGGTTTTGATCCTATAAAACGTTAGTTTACACACAACTCTGAATACAGTTTTAAAGGGTTCATGGATGCCCAACCTCCAGCCCTAAAGTTCTTCATACATCGAGAATTCCTGCTCTAGTCCCACCCCATAATTTGGAAATGAGGTTTCTGAGAAACACCACAAGTGAAGAAGCCACCTAGCCCAGCTGGATGCTAGAGGGAGATGTGGTCCCACACACAGCAGGATGCCGTGTCAGACTAGCCCCGGCAAAAGCCACTGCTGGAGTGCACGTGTTCTCTCTGCAGGACCAGGCTGAGGGAGAGGGACAGCAGCCACCCCTCAGAGCTCCAGCTCCGTTGGGGGGACCCAGTCAGAATCAGCAGCCGTGAGAAACAAGCGTTGTCTTATTGGCCGGAGAGGAAGAACACGAGTAGCTGGCCGTCCAGGGGCAGTCAGAGAGCAGGGACATGACCCATGGGCTGGATGGAGATGATGTTGGTGGGCGTTTGGCAGCAGCATGGACTACGACCCGGGAATACAGAGGAATAATAGTCAGAGTAGCAGATGGGCAACAAGAGGTGTAGACCAAGAGCAGAGGCGCTGTAGAGCTGCAGGAAGAAGTCTGGATTATTTGTGAGATCCCTCCCCAGGGACTTCTAGAAAACGTCACTAAGGGGGACTAAAAGAAGACTGGACTTCCAGTGTGGTGGATAGGAGCATTGCTCTTTGGGATCTTACTGTGGATACAATTGGGATGGTTTGATTCGCCAGGACACAAAGGGTGTGAAGAATCAATCATGGTATGTTTTCGCTTAAATTCCCCACTGAAACGTGGCAGGAGTCAAACTGACCCTCCAGGTAAGGCTCTTGCAGCTGCCCCCTGGGGGGCACCCAATTGTCGTGGACTTCGTAGCAAATCATAATAAATCTTTCTGAACCTCAGTTTTCTCAACTACAAAACAGAATCAGGAGATCAGGATCTATTGAGCCCTAAGTTTCCTTCCAATGCGAAAAAAAAAAAAAAAATCTGATCCTGTGACCAAATCGGAAAGCCAGGGTTGGGCTTTTTCAGCTCAGCAGATTTTCTGAATTGCTGGCCTAGGCACCGTCCTCTTCAGTCACATATTCCCTTGAGACATAAATAATTTCTTAGAAAATCGGGAAAGGAAACCTGTAAAAGACTATTAAAAAACATTTTCTATAATTAAGAAAGAAAATGAAAAAGACGACAATCAGAATTGGGGTTGTACTTCAAATTGATTACAAGAGTGCACACCACTGAAACGGTCTCAGCAGAGTAGAGCAGGTTAACTCATCCAGGAGCTGCAGTCCCTCTTTCCCACGATGCACAGGTTTGCCTCGTCTGTGTTCAGTTTTATTCTCAGGCTGGGGGTAATATGGCTATTGTAGCAACACGGCCAAGCTTTACTTTTGCAGGTGACAATGTCCAGGAAGGTGGACTCTCCCTTCCTCTGGCTCTCCTAAGGATGGGGTATTTTCCAGAAGCCCCAGCAAACTTCCCCTTGAATCTCATGAAATTGAATTGGTTCATATGCCTATTCCTGAACCTGTTGTTGGCAGGGGTGATGCGATTACATGTAAACAGTTTAGGCCAGGACTTCGGTGGTGGTCCAGTGGTTAAGGCTCTGCACTCCCAGTGCAGAGGGCCTGGGTTCGTTCGATCCCTGGGGTCAGGGAACTTGATCCCACATGCCGCAACTAGAAGCCTGCATGCCGCAACTAAAAGATCCCGCATGCCACAACGAAGATCCGGGCACGGCCAAATACATAAATAAATATTTAAAAAAAAAATTTAGGCTAACCCGAAATGTACAAGGACCACGGGGTGACTAGCTGGCACCAATCGAGGTAGTCAGGGACGGTGAAGAATGGCTGCTGAGCAGATAACCATTAGTGTCTCCCACATGCTATATTTCAAAAGTCTTAACACATTCTTTTCAGAATCATCTTTTGAAATACAATGCGGGTGTGGGACCGTGTTCCCCATTTTGCAGATGGAGTAGTTAAGCTCAAGGTCACACAGTTGGGTTAGAGCTCGGACCAAAGACCTTACTCATTAAAATCCAAGGCTTCTCTATGTACGTTCTGAAAGGTTTAAATTTGGGGCTTATCTTTTTACCCAGATAGTCTTTTTCTGGGGATTATTTTAATAAAATGATGAATGAAAAAAATAGGAATAAAGAATTAGAGACAAGAGTGTTTATCCTGTGTGTGTGCTTGAAAAAGTGGAAACAATCTGAGAGCCCAAAAATCTGCAGTTAGTTAGATCAATTTTGGTACATAGATACAATGGAATATCTGCATATGGAATATGCAGCTATTACAATTTTATGGTAGAAGAAAAAGCAGTGGCCTGCAGAAATGTTCACAATATAGTGTTACATTAAAAAGCACGCTATAAAACTATTGTAAAAGAAAATCAGATCTAGAAAAATGAAGAGATGTAGACACCCACATTTTATCAGTGCTTATCTTTGCATAGTGGAGAAAGGATGATTTTCATTTCCTACTTTGCACTTACCTCTATTTGCTAAATTTCTTTGGTGAGATTGTATAAGCAAAGGATTTCTTTGGTGAGAACATTATAATCAGAAAAAAATGTCTGTTGGTTTTTAAAATATTTTCACTTAATTAAATAATTTTCTTTTCACCAGAACATTGGTTTTCAGACATAGATGCCAGGTATCAGAGGGTTCCACTAGGGAAGTAGAGTCAGGGAGTAATGGCAACAGCCATCACAATGGCCCCTGCAACAGTCTTCTCAGACCTATCCTGAGTGCTGATGAAATCATAGGATAAAAAGCATCGCTTGGAAGGATTCTAAAATTTCTACCCTCAGCTGCCTTCAAACAGTGGTCACTGTATCCATGGCCAATAAGTGAAGCACAATACGTGCTTTGGGGCTCATGGGGAGAACAAAAAGCTACAGATCCTTCTTTTTTTTTTTTTTTTTTTTTTTTGCGGTACACAGGGCTCTCACTGTTGTGGCCTCTCTCGTTGTAGAGTACAGGCTCCGGACGCGCAGGCTCAGCGGCCATGGCTCACGGGCCCAGCTGCTCCGCGGCACGTGGGATCTTCCCGGACCGGGGCACGAACCCGTGTCCCCTGCATCGTCAGGTGGACTCTCAACCACTGCGCCACCAGGGAAGCCCTACAGATCCTTCTTAAGACAATACTTAGGATAATATTTATTTCTGAAGTTTGAAGTTCCTGGCACATAGTGCCTAAAAAATATTGGGTAAGTAAAGAGATGTTAGGCCAAGAAAAATGATTGGAAAATATTAAACAGTGAAATTACCAATTTGTGAATACTCAGCACAATGCCTTCTACAAATTATTTTATGGTAGAGGACAGAGTGACTCTCGTACACTCTGCTTTTTCTGGAATCATTCCTGGGTTTCCTGACCACCCAAGTCTTGTGGAACTCTCCCACATTTATCCCTGTTATCACAGAGGAGAAACGCTTTCTCTTCTGTTGACCTTCCAGCCTCTGGTGAGTCTGTCTCCTGCACATATGGAAAGTACCCAGGAAATGGCATGACCAAAAAATTCACATTTTCAGTCTCAAAGCAACCCCCCCCCCCCGCAAAAAAAAGCCCAAAGCCCGCTGGATTTTTTTTTTTAAACTTGACTGTGTGTTTTGGAAAAGGTACCCCAAATGAAGTTACATAAGCAACCAAGAGAAGTTCCTTTAGCATTTGTTGTAAAGCTGGTTTGGTGGTGCTGAATTTTCTTAGCTTTTGCTTGTCTGTAAAGGTTTTACTTTCTCCATCTAAGCTGAATGAGATGCTTGCTGGGTAAAGTAATCTTGGTTGTAGGTTCTTCCCTTTCATCACTTTAAATATGTCCTGCCACTCCCTTCTGGCTTGTAGAGTTTCTGCTGAAAGATCAGCTGTTAACCTTATGGGGATTCCTTTGTATGTTATTTGTTGTTTTTCCCTTACTGCTTTTAATATTTTTTCTTTGTATTTAATTTTTGATAGTTTGATTAATATGTGTCTTGGCTCGTTTATCCTTGGATTTATCCTGTGTGGGACTCTCTGCACTTCCTGGACTTGACTATTTCCTTTCCCATATTAGGGAAGTTTTCAACTGTAATCTCTTCAAATATTTTCTCAGTCCCTTTCTTTTTCTCTTCTTCTTCTGGGACCCTTATAATTTGAATGTTGGGGTGTTTAATGTTGTCCCAGAGGTCTCTGAGACTGTCCTCAATTCTTTTCATTCTTTTTTTTTTATTCTGCTCTGCAGTAGTTATTTCCACTATTTTATCTTCCAGGTCACTTATCCGTTCTTCTGCCTCAGTTATTCTGCTATTGATTCCTTCTAGAGGAGTTTTAATTTCATTTATTGTGTTGTTCATAATTGTTTATTTGCACTTTAGTTCTTCTAGGTCCTTGTTAAATGTTTCTTGTATTTTCTCCATTCTATTTCCAAGATTTTGGATCATCTTTACTATCATTACTCTGAATTCTTTTTCAGGTAGATTGCCTACTTCCTCTTCATTTGTTTGGTCTTGTGGGTTTTTACCTTGCTCCTTCATCTGCTGTGTGTTTCTCTGTCTTCTCATTTTGCTTATCTTACTGTGTTTGGGGTCTCCTTTTTGCAGGCTGCAGGTTCCCGTTGTTTTTGGTGTCTGTCCCCAGTGGCTAAGGTTGGTTCAGTGGGTTGTGTAGGCTTCCTGGTGGAGGGGACTGATGCCTGTGTTCTGGTGGATGAGGCTGGATCTTGCCTTTCTGGTGGGCAGGACCGCATCCAGTGGTGTGTTTTGGGGTGTCTGTGACCTTATTATGATTTTAGGCAGCCTCTCTGCTAATGGGTGGGGTTGTGTTCCTGTCTTGCTAGTTGTTTGGCATGGGGTGTCCAGCACTGTAGCTTGCTGGTCATTGAGTGGAACTGGGTCTTAGCATTGATAAGGAGATCTCTGGGAGGGCTTTTGCCGTTTGATATTAAATGGAGCCAGGAGGTCTCTGGTTGACCAATGTCCTGAACTCGGCTCTCCCACCTCAGAGGCACAGGCCTGACACCCGGCCAGGACACAAAGACCCTGTCAGCTACCCGGCTGCTAGTGTTGGAGGGTCTCCTGCAGAGGTAGGGGTTGGCTGTGGCTCACCGTGGGGACAAGGACACTGACAGCAGAAGTTCTGGGAAGTACGCCTTGGCATGAGTCCTTCCCAAGCCTGCCGGATTTTAAGGACCAAAATTATTCAGGTCAGAAACTAAAATGAGTTGACCCACCCCGCATTCTTTAAATAGGTGAAGTTTGGAGGCTCCATGTCCTGAGCAAGTATCATTACAGAAGAGCCCATCCAAGGGTACTCCACTGTCCACTCTGCTTTGAAGACAACAGCCCCCCCATAATTAGAAACAGCTTTAGTCACATGCCAGATGTCCATGCTTCCCTTCCAATTATTTTCAGAAACATCCTAAAGAACCATTAGTGACAGTGTGAAATGTTCTTTTGTAAAAAAAAATTTGTCCAACCTTATGAGTTCAGTTTGATATGAAGATTGCAATCTGTTTATTGATCTAAGTCCGAGGTGGAGACTTCCCTGGTGGTGCAGTCGTTAAAAATCTGCCTGCCAATGCAGGGGACATGGGTTCGATCCCTGGTCTGGGAAGATCCCACATGCCACAGAGCAACTAAGCCTGTGCCACAACTACTGAGGCTGCGCACCACAACTACTGAAGCCCATGTGCCTAGATCCCATGCTCCGCAATAAAAGAAGACACCACAATGAGAAGCCCGCACACTGCAATGAAGAGTAGCCTCTGCTCTCTGCAACCGGAGAAAAGCCCACATGCAGCAACGAAGACCCAACACAGCCAAAAACATAAATAAAATTTAGGAAAAAAAGAAAAAAAAGTCTGAGGCATAGGAGAATGACCTTGGGAAAGTCCTCCACCACCTGAACACTGCGTCTTTATTTTTTATTTTATCTTATATTTTATTTTACTTTTTTGGGGGTGGGGGGGGACAGAGAAAGGTTTATTGCAGGACCAAGCAAGGAGAACGGGTGGCTTGTGCTCAAAAACTCAAACTCTCCGACGATTTTCAACCCTGTGTCTTTATTTTTTTTTATTTTTTATTTTTTTTTTATTTTATTTTATTTTTATTTATTTATTTTTTTGCGGTATGCGGGCCTCTCACTGTTGTGGCCCCTCCCTTTGCGGAGCACAGGCTCCGGACGCGCAGGCCCAGCGGCCATGGCTCACGGACTTAGCCGCTCCGCGGCATGTGGGATCCTCCCGGACCAGGGCACGAACCCGTGTCTCCTGCATCGGCAGGCGGATTCTCAACCACTGTGCCACCAGGGAAGCCCCAACCCTGTGTCTTTAAACCAGCCACACTTCCCACTTGTAGTTCTCCTCACTCTCGGCCTGGGACATTTCCTCCTATTTTAGCCTTTGTGACTGAGTTTTGCTTTTCAGGTTCTGATTTTCATTGTTAGGGCTTAATTGGAGGTTCAGTGCCTATATCATTCCTCCTCCTGGCTCATCTCTGAGGGAGTCAGGCCTTTAGTGGATGCAGAGCACCCCAAATAGAGGGTGATCTTAGGGTATCTGGTTGTCTCTGTCAACATGAACACAGAGGCCAGACGCCATGTGCCTGAATCAGCAGCCAAGCCTCTGTGATGCTACACACAGCCTGACCAGAATGACACTCCAAAAGCAGCAGCATAAATATTCTGGAAGTAGATAGTAGCGATGGTTACCCAGCCTTATGAATACACTAAAAACCAATGACATGTACACCTTAAAATGGTGAATTCTATGCTGTGTGACTTGTATCTCAATAATAATTTTTTTAAAGCAACAAGAGATGGCTGCTGGGGGAGGCTGAACTTAAATATCTCTGGTTAAACTTCCTGCTTTCCTTGTATTTACTGGAAGGGAAAGGATTTGTCTTTAGACAGAATATCTTTGCCATCTTTAGACATTCCCAGCAATTGACAGCCCTGTGAAGGCATGAAAAAAATGTGATTAGTGCTGACTCCATACACAGCCTATTAATTAATACCTAAATAATTCCATGTCACCAGTTTTGTGGTTTATAATGTTAAGCACGCCTTCATATTTATCATCACAGGCAGCACTGAGTGGGGAAAGAGCATCTGGGGAAGACCTGAAGCTTGGTACCAATTTTGCCATTAATCAAAACGTCTGTGACCTCAAGGGTGAAGGGGATTGGGGGGGTCACAGAACCTCTGGGTCTCTGTTTTCTCAACTCTAACATAGGGGGGTTAGACTCAATAGGGCCAGTTTGTCTCCATGATTCTGTGAATTTCTAACTTTCAAAATCTCCAAAACAGCCCCGAAAAGTAAGTAGACAGTGATTACTGTCCCTATTTCACCCACAAAGAAACTAAAGACCAGGGAATTTAAAGGACTTCTTAGTGTTTGAACCAGGACCAGAAGTGAGTTCGCCTGAGTTCTAGTTCAGTATTCTTTCTAATGTGAAAGAAACGTGTACACTCCGTGCCAGGAATTTACCATTTAAGTTTATTCAGCTGATAAGGGTTTAAGGCAAGACTGTAGGTTCTTGCAAAAGGTAAGCATGGGAGACAGGAACATTGGAAAGGGCTGGTGGGTCAGAGCTGGGCCATGGCCACCGTGGAGGAGGTAAGTCAGGAGAGGTTGTTTGCTGAGGAGTGTGCGTGCCCTAGAGCATAAGGAAAGTAGGAGTTGCCAGGAAACCCTGGGTTTTCCAACTTGGCAATCAGTACACAACTGAGTTTTTATAGGAAATTGCCCAGTTCTTTGGAAATTTTGTGTGGTATAAATATGGCCTTGAAATGATATATATTAGCTTAGCAAAAGGCAGAAATGTTTTGGAACCCCTGGATTTGAGAGGTCTGTTTGTGTTATTGTTATAATGACTTTCAGCAGGATTGGATAACATGAAATTATATTGCTGAAAACAATTTAATTTTCTGATCTTTGAGACTTCTTAATAACAAGTAAACCTCAAGTAGAGTGAAGGTGGAGTGGAAAAAGCAATTTTTCCTGAATCAAAAAAATTAGGTCTTGGCACTGCATCTACCTAACTGGCTGTGTGTCCTTAGACAATTCACTTAATCTCTCAGATCTTCAACTTCCTCACTACAAATAAGGAGTTAGAGGAGATCATCTTTAAAGTCCAGCTCAGCTCTAAAATACCATGACCAGATATCATATACTTCACCACATTCTTCTCGCTGAATCTTGTGTATTTCTGTCTCTTCCAGAAATGGAACCTTCCATGTCACCCTCATTTCTTGTTGCCATAGAACAGAAAGCCCAGCCACAGTCTGGTACCACCTCCAAGAGCTACCTATAGCAGGTGACACCTAGTGACTCTACCATGACTGTCTACACTGCTAGGGAAAGTTACCATGGATGGACATATTATGCCTGACCTTGGCAAGAAAGGCAGTATAGTATAGCGGTTAAGAGCATAGGCTCCAGAGACAGCCCTGGGTCGAATCCTGAATCTGCCTTATACCAATGGCTCTGGGCAAGCAAGTTCACCATGCCTGGTACCCACTGAGTACTCAGTAAAGGTTAGCCGCATTGGCCTCTATTCTGGGGTACCAGTATGGCCTTATAAAACCATCACGAGATGGTTAATGTCTAAGAAGAAATGCCATCCTTCTTTTCTCCAACACCTCTGGCAAAATTGTCACCCAAAGGTAACAGCCCACCCAGACAGTGACGGAAAAGAGGAAAGTGGTTTCCAAGAGGAAGAACATGTGACTCAACATTATTTAAATGAATTGCTCAAATTCTTACGAAGGAGTAGAATGAGACAAGAGGCAAAGAAAGAGAGGGGATGGGGGGGGGATTTAAGGAATAAGAGAAGAAACAGTAGGTAGTGAATGAGAAGGTTATTCCTATTTTGTGATAAAAGGTATTTTTAAGCAAAATTTGACCATTTTATCAAGAAGAAGGAATGTAATTTAGCTAACTTATATTTGCACATAAAGAAATGCATGTGCATTTTCTGTGTGTAGAGTATGCCTGAAAATTAGGCGTTGTGTGTTTTTAAATATATAGATATATTTGGACACACACATTCCATCTCATACAATCTTTCTTCATCTCTTCCACGTGTCATTGATTTTCTTACCAGCTTCAGATTCAGAGCAGATACTGCACCTGGTAGTTTGGCACCAGCTGCCAGTGGCCTCGCGTGAACCTGTTAACCACTGTGAGACGGCAGAGCAACTCTGAATCTAAGGCTAGTCTATGCAGGCCTGCAGCTGCTGCATTCTGATGCATTAATGCCACACCAAGTTGCAAAAACAAGAGCTCTGGATCCAGATGCCCTGGGTTCAGATTTTGACTCCATCATTTCTTAGATGTGTGACCTATGGCAATTCCCTCTCAAAGGCTCAGTTTCTACATCTGTAGTTTCTACATCTGTAAAATGGGGAATGTACTTGCTTCAAAGGGTGGAGGATTGAATGAGCTAGTGCATGGAAAGCACTTAGCCCAATATACACCGGCAGGCAATGGTCAATACACACTTAATTCTTATGTTCTTTCTCTGGGAACCGTGGGATGTAGGATCTTATGATTGGTCCCAAGTTCAAGGATATGGGTTAATGTAAATATAATCTTAGAGTGTGGAGGAGATGGGTTTTAGAGGATCTGCACCATGGCCCCTGCCCCATATCAACTTAGTACCTATTTTCCAGTGTAACATACTGAATCTCAGAAGACAAAGAAGAGAATTTTTGGTTACAATCAGAAGCATGACAGGAACATCAAAATTATGTTCATTGAGCCATGTAAATTATAAAAACGTAAGTAACAGTTCTATTTATTTGGCCTCAGTTAAAAAAAATAAATATCCTGCAAGAAAAAATAAATAAAAGCAAAGAAAAACATTGAATGCCGGGACTTCCCTGGTTGTGCAGTGGTTAAGAATCCACCTGCCAATGCAGGGGACACGGGTTTGAGCCCTGGTCCAGAAGGATCCCACATGCCGCAGAGCAACTAAGCCCATGTGCCACAACTACTAAGCCTGAGCTCTAGAGCCCACGAGCCACAACTACGGAGCCCACGTGCCACAACTACTGAAGCCCACATGCCACAACTACTGAAGCCCGTGCACCTAGAGCCCGTGCTCCACAACAAGAGAAGCCACCGCAATGAGAAGCCTGCGCACAGGAACAAAGAGTAGCCCCTGCTCACTGCAACTAGAGAAAGCCTGCATGCAGCAACGAAGACCCAATACAGCCAAAAATAAGAAATAAATAACATAAATTTTATTTAAAAAAAAAAAACATTGAATGCCATCTCTGGAAGAACCACTAATTCCGTATTTTTTCAAAATTTTCTTATTGTGGTAAAATACACATAACCTAAAATTTACCATCTTAACCATTTTTTGTGTGTACAGTTCAGTGGTATTAAATATATTCATATTGTTACACAACCATTTCCACCATCCAACTTCAGAACTCTTTTCACCTCACAAAACTGAAACTTTGTACCCATTAAACCATAACTCCCTATCAGCCCCCCCACCCCCTTCACTCCCAGCCCCAGGACAACCACCTATCTGCTTTCTCTCGGATTTTGACTACTCTAAGGAACTAAGTGGAATCAAACAGTATTTCTGCTTTTTAAAAAAAATTTATTTATTTAATTTAGTTATTTTGGGCTGCATTGGGTTTTCATTGCTGCGGGCGGGCTTTCTCTAGTTGCGGCGAGCAGGGGCTACTCTTTGTTGCGGTGCGTGGGCTTCTCATTGCGGTGGCTTCTCTTGCTGTGGAGCACGGGCTCTGGGTGCACGGGCTTCAGTAGTTGTGGTACGCAGGTTCAGTAGTTGTGGCATGCGGGTTCAGTAGTTGTGGCTTGTGGGCTCTAAAGCTCAAGCTCAGTAGTTGTGGCGCACGGGCTTAGCTGCTCCATGTCATGTGGGTTCTTTCCGGAACAGGGATTGAACCCGTGTCCCCTGCATTGACAGGTGAATTCTTAACCACTGCACCATCAGGGAAACTCTCTGTTTTTTTAAAAAATAGATCTTTATTGGAGTATAATTGTTTCACAATACTGTGTTAGTTTCTGTTGTACAACAAAGTGAATCAGCCATATGCATACGTATGTCCCCATATCCCCTCTATCTTGAGCCTCCCTCCCACTCTCCCTATCCCACGTCTCTAGGTCATCTCAAAGCACGGAGCTGATCTCCCTGTGCTATGTGGCTGCTTCCCACTAGCTAACTGTTTTACATTAGGTAGTGTATATATGTCGATGCTACTCTCACTTCACCCCAGCTTCCCCCTCCCCTCACCCTGTGTCCTCAAGTCCATTCTCTATGGCTACAACTTTATTCCTGTCCTGCCATTAGGTTCATCAGTACCATGTTTTTCTTTTTAGATTCCATATATATGTGTTAGCATACAGTATTTGTTTTTCTCTTTCTGACTTACTTCACTCTGTATGACAGACTATAGGTCCAACCACCTCACTACAAATAACTCAATTTCATTGCTTTTTATGGCTGAGTAATATTCCATCGTATATATGTGCTACATCTTCTTTATCCATTCATCTGTCGATGGACATTTAGGTTGCTTCCGTGTCCTGGCTATTGTAAATAGTGCTGCAATGAACATAGTGGTACATGTCTCTTTTTGAATTATGGTTTTCTCAGGCTATATGCCCAGTAGTGGGATTGCTGGGTCATATGGTAGTTCTATTTTTAGTTTTTTAAGAAAACTCCATACTATTCTCCATAGTAATTTCGGTTTTTGTGATTGGTTTATTTCACTTAACATAATGTCCTTAAGGCTCATCCATATTGTAGCATGTATCAGCATTTCCTTCCTTTTTTAAGGCTAAATAGTATCCCATTGTATTTATATACCACATTTTGCTTATTCATTCATCCATCAGTGGACATTTGGGTTGCTTTTAAGCGATCGTGAATCATGCTGCCATGAACATGTATGTACAAATATCTATTGAAGACCCTGCTTTCGATTCTTTTGAGTATATACACAGAAGGAGAATTGCTGGAATCATTTTACAGTTCTATTTTTAATTTTTTGAGGAACCATCATACTGTTTTCTAAAGTGGCCCATCCAATTGTTTTTATCCTGCCCAGCCCCATTATGTTTTTCACAACATGCCTACAAAAAAGTAGAGTCACCATATATACAGCAAGCAGTGTGCTAAGTGCTTTTTGAGCCCTATCTCATATAATTATCTCAATAGCCCTACAAGTAAGTATATTAGTGTTGTGCCCATTTTACAGATGAGGAGATGGTCCAGGTCAGAGAGGGCCATTGGAATTCACACCCAGTCAGCCTTGCTCCAGGACCAGTGTTCTCATCACTGTAGGTGCCGCCTCTGATCTGGGTTGTCAAATCTCAGGGACCCAGCACCCCTGGTTTGGGTAGAAGGAAAAGGTGGTGTGCTGAGAGAAAAACCTAATGCATACCTAGGGCTGAAGTTGGAACAGGGTCTGTGTGCAGAGCCAGGGGTGAAGCCAAAGCTGTAAAGGGACCATGACAAAAACCAAAGTCGAGCAGTTTTGTCTTTAAAATTGATAGGAGGATTAGGGTGTAAATGCAAATCTCATTTCTCTCACCTTCCCACCCATAGACACTTTTAGTAGCTTCAATAGCTTTAGAGCTACCAGAGACGTATCTGAAATAACAGTGCACTGTTTAGATTTGAGTCCTCTTAAGCAGCTGGATACTGCATGGAGTCAGGTGTTCTCTGGCCCAAATCATTTCCCCCAAGATATAGCAATGCGTCGAGCCTTCTCATTATGTGAGGTTCCCGTATGGCTTTTCCACCTCCTCTCTAAGATTCAAAGTGCTTTTATATAGAGGCCCTAGTGATCTAACCAATTCACCCAAAAGGTACGCAGTGGACAGCTATTACTATTTTCAAATTATGGACTGAGAAATTGAGATACACAGAAAGAAACAAAGCCACTCTGCAATTTGGAAAGCCATCTGTGATGCTACAAAAATGTTTCACTGGACCCTTGACCACATAGATCATTATTTTTATTGCCTTCTCCCTAGATGAGATGCAGCTTAGTTTGAGAGAGTTGTTTATAGTTTGGCAAGCTATTAAGTAAAAGAACCTAATTTCAATTCTCCATTCTTGTGGGTGGTAAGAATAAAGGGACTTTAGTTAAGGGGAAGAGGAAATGATAAGGACAGGGAGGAAAGCTTTTATTTAGAAGCCTTTTGGATAATCCATGGGTTTAACTTATCCAACCATGGGCTGGGGGTCAGATGGAGTGGGTTGAATTCCTAAGCCACAGCTATGACCACACAGTCAGTGTCGGTTCCCACATCTCCCTTTCTGCAGGAGCCCATGACTGAGATAACAACAGTTTGATGAGTTGATGTACCACTGGGGTATCACCAAGGAGAGGGCCCAGCAGCAGAGGAGACATAAACAGCTTATTCCTTTCATCCTTCTCACTGTTTCTTGCGCCCTCTCTGTTGTTGTCATCCAGTTTTCATTCCATCACATTTCCTCTTTTTTCCCTTTCATTTCCTCATTTTGGGACAGTGAGAGGTCACGGTCTTGCTGCCAACAGTTGCGACACCCTGAGTAGTCATGGCAGCCACGAAGCCAGGGTTGGACCCCGTCTAGCGACCTTGAGGGAGTGTCTGGTCTTCAGCAGGAGGGAGTCTGTAGCAGCACAGGGGGTCTCCAGCCTTCATGTAGACCCTTCACTTTGAATTTTGTTGCTGATGTCTTTTGTCAAAGGCCATTTAAAATTTGAGGATGCGTAGTCTCACCTATTAGTCTTTTCTTTATGGTTTCCTGGTTTTGTCTTATGTAGGAAGACCGGTCCAATGCTAAGATTATATATTTAAATAGATACATCATATTTCTCTCAACAGAAATTCAGGCAAGCCAACACATTGGAAATAGGGCTGTCTCATAAAATTTGGAACATGTGGATATTATGAATGTACTTGGACTCTAAAATTTATTCTCCCCAGAAAAGTGGCCAGAGTTCTCTTTCCTCCTGGTTCCTTTTCTCACCTCCTCGCCCCCTCCCCCCACCCCTCACCTACACCCCAGCCATTTCATCTTAGGGTGGGGGGAGCATTCAGTTGCTAGAACCAGAAACCCATTCAGACTAACTTAAGGAGATGGAGATTGCTTGTAAATGTATAAGGGAATATTATGAAACCCAATGTTGAGAATTACTCCTGGGGCACTGGAGAGTCCCAGGCAGCTACCCTTCCTCTCGGTTTTCTTTGTCTCTGAGCATCTCCTCCCTGTAATCCAGTGTCCTTCATTTGCACATGAATTAAGACTACTACGTGCCTCATAGGGTCCTGCCACAGGATCATGTGGGTCCAGCACCCACAGAAAACTAACAGCCTTAGGGTCTCAGCGTCCCAACTCCAAGCTCTATATAAAAAGATCTGATGGACTCCAAGTGGGTCAGATGTCCACTCCTGGTTCAATTACTGATGGCCCGGAGCATCGGTTCATGTAGTTGCCCCTCCGAGACAGTGGGCAAGGTGAGGCTCTTGAAGAAGGGACTGCGGCAGGAGGAAATGACTGGTGTAACTAGTCCAGTTACCGTCCCCAGGTCGCTCTGGGACTTCTGTTCCCCTTCACGTTTGCCCTTAATTGTCTCTAAGTGGATTTGGGTCTTGCCCATAGCGGGATTTATACCAGATCCAGGACCCTTTGGGGATGGACTGTGGTCCTGTTCTTTAGGGGAAGTTCTGATCTACAATTGCATTCTTGTCCATGTTAGGGAAAGGGGGGAAAAAACCTGGGCTGCAGATGGAGCAGGATAAGTAATTCCAGCAGCCCTGGCCACAGGGCAACGGTCTAGTGTGGCCACCCCCCACCGTGCAGGCCAGCACTGAGGGTGAGCGCAGGAAGGTACGGAAAGGCTGTTGTTGTCCATGTCTGGTTTTTCTTCCTGCTGCACGTTACTCGTGTCATGTGGCTGGTGGAGTGTGGTGGTGGCAATACACAGAAAAAGTTGAATCCAGGAGTTGCTTGTGGAATTCTCTTCAGAGAGTCAATATAGTGTAAAGAAGCTGACTCCTGAGAAAATAAATCTTTTTCATTTCTGCAAGCAGACTAAGGATTTGGGGGTAGCTAGAAAGAGAGGATATGGAGGGGCCTTGGCTGGTTACACAGCCTCCGTGATGCTCTATTTCCTTATCTGTAAACGAGGAAACAATTTGCCTGGGGATGGAGAATCTTTTGAGGTCCCACTAAACTCCAAAATATTGTCATTATATTATATTAGAGTGGTTTATAACGTACAAATAATTAAATCAGCATACCGCTTTTTAGCACACCAAAAAAATATTCATTGCTAAAATGCTCTGTGGACCAAAAATCATGACGGCTACATGTTGAGACCAAATCAATATGAAAATGTTGTTAAAATATCTCCCTTCTTCACTTCGCCTGTCTTTAACCACCACCTTCCTCCGGAATAGTCCCCCAGAGTACAAAATGCCGCCTCAGCATGAGAGAAATGCGTCCGTTTGTAATGATTCTCCATATGGAGGCTGTTATAGAACCACCACAAAGGCACAGAGCTGCGTTTGAAAACATCTTCTCATGCAAGTTTCAAGCATTGACCCGGACTGCTGTTGCTGACACGGGAATAAGCACTGATGGCTTTTGAGAAATCAGTCATCCTCTTCTAACACATGATTCTTTTGGAAAAGTATGACCCAACAAATGGCAATTACTTGCAGCGATTGAGATTTGGGTTTTTGCCTCAAGGTTCGGGCATGGTAAATATGCAGGAGCTTAACAACGTTTAAGGTTATTTGACATCTCCTGAGCCACTGTCGACGGAAAGGATTTGCAGTGTTGTCGTTTGGGCTCTACCTCTGATTGAAGGAACAGGCCTGTTTCAGGGAAGTTCTAAATCACACTTGCCCACATGTGATCATAACTGTATCTACCTCAGAGGGACTGGTAATCAATCACTTAGCTGTATTGGTAACTGGATTCATTTTACATGAAACACAAACGTGAACCCCTTGTTCTTTTTACTTTTTGTGTGTGTATGGTCCCCAAATAGTTAAGATTCCCTACTGTGAGGACTGTCTATTCCAGCTCCATGGAATGACTGGGTGGGCAAGATGGAGACACTTGTCCCAAACATTAAAGGCTACGACACCCCACTTGGACCACCCTGGTATTCTCATCGGAATCAACTGGATAAAAGGGACTCCCTCTCCTACCTTTACTGGGGACATTGACCAAGAGCAAGGATAACCCCTTGCCTCAGAAAAATTGGTCTTATTCTGACTCAGGGCCAGCAAACTGCTTCTGGAAGAAAACAGATACTACATATTTTTGCCCTTGTGGACTTTTCCGTCTTTGTTACTCAACTGTGCCATTTACAAACAGTCATTAGACAATATATTTATATGAATGGACATGGTCAGAGTTCACCTGCAACCCACAGGACATAGTTTGCTGGCCCCTGCAAGAGTCAAGCCCTTTATGAACTAGAGAGTTCTATGCTAGAAAATTGGTCCAGATAGTAAGGGAAGGCTAGCTCCATACAACTGATATCGAGAGCCTCCTAAATGAATTGTGTCACTCTGGGTCCCCAGGAATGTCTTGGACACAAGCTACATATTGGCCCAAGAATAAAAGGGCTTTGGAGTGACGGTCTGAGGATGGGTACCTAGCCCTCCAGAGCCCTCACCCTCCAGACTGGCACAACAGATCACAGTCTCCTAAGTTCTCTGGCTTGAAGCATGGGAACCACAGATACCCTGCCAGGCTGGGCCTGGCTCTAGATACCCTGCCAGGCTGAGCCCGGCTCTGGGGTGGGGCTGAAGTAGCAGTGAGTGGTGGGTATGCCCTGTGGATGCTAACTTGGGTCTAGTACAAGGAAGGAGTGCTAGGTGGCACTCAATCAGCAACTTTCAAATGTTGTGTCTCTTAACTGTGTCACCAGATGTGTATTAGCATCCTCTCTTAAAAAGAAACAATATGAGCCTCTTCCTGACACAGGAACACAGACGTTTTCAGACGCGTGATCTTGGCATTATGGCACACTAGCAGCTGTCCTTTTGGTATCTCTCCTTCAACCTTCCTGACCCTGGTCCTGCCCCGACATAACCTGTGCTCCCCTGACCACTTATCTCCAGGAGACCTATGGCCTGTCCACTTGACTCTGCCCAGGACCCACACCCAGGCTGCCCCCATCCTTCCTCCCAGGGCTGAGGGAGCACCCCCTCTTTGGGACCTCTATTCCAGGGGCTCACATTCCCACTCAGTTCAGAAAAGCAACAAAAGCCAGTATATAGGCCAGCTTGGCAGATATCCATTTAAAGAATGTCCTTGAAGCTTCCATGTTTCAAAACATTTTCAGCAAGTTTTCATTGAGTTGTTCTAACTATTGCTGCAGGGAAGGCCCTGAAACTAAGGCTGGGGTTACAGAGGAACTCAGACAGAGGCCTCCTTTAATGTGTTTCCTTTTCCAAACAGGTTGAAGAAACAGAGTCCAGGCAGGTAGTATGGGAACATGCCCAGAGATGCAAAAAAACCACAGCAAACCTCTAGAGAATCAGAGCAGAGATGAGAGAGGGTGGAAATTACCCTCTAAGTTCATTTTTTGAAGCTCATTATTTACTTTTAAAGTACTGTTTGTGTAGAACCCAAGGACAGGAACATACTGACCCATCCTTCCTCTGGCCGGCTGCCCTCCTGCTGATGGTAAATGTAAACGCCCGGAGTACTGGTAAACCGCCTGGTGGAAGCAGGAATTGGAAAAGACAAAAAATAAGCTTCCTTGAGACCATGAGTGCGCCAGGATCCTGAATATGTAAGATGCATTAGTTCGTTAGTAACTTCCCAGACACTGCAGATGCTGGGCGTGGGCAGGCGCCACTGACGCAGAAGGTGGTGTGTACGGACGCTCTGCTAATCTCTGGGGACCTGTCTGTTCTGTGGCAAACATGTTGAGGCCTCCATCAGGGATAGGCGGAGGCCAGGGCAGGACACAGTGGCCTGGGTTCAAGGGAACGAGACAAAACTCCACAGGGGTTTTGGAGTTCATTCAGCAGACCATTGCATGCAGAGCAGTGCGTGTCTGCACTAAGAGTCCTCTCCAGCTAAGGGCCTGGAGTCCCAAAGAAGCGGGGTGATGTCAGCAGAGAGCGGCCAGGAATACCATTCTTCCTACAAAATTTGACAGGTTGTCCTAGGCTGAGGCTCTCAAGATTTCAGGCAGAGAGGCTCAAAGAAATGCAGTTCACTATAGCATGAGTCAGGTGCCTTTTCCCAGGACAAGCGTGGCATGAGACTTCCCCGAGGTCCTTTTAATGGTGCAATTGTCAAAACCTCTTTTGAAGACCTGCCTTTTCATGCCTTCCCCTGCTCCCTTCTCTTGGTTTTCAAGGGAACAGGGGTTTATACCTGCACTTTTTAAAAACTGCAGCATTGGCTCTAAGGGGATGCTCATAGTCTCTTAGTATAATGTCAGCAAGAAGCTAGAAGAACTCAGAGATTACAGGGAGGGGGAAATGGTTCCAAGAATATGCCCTTAACTCTGCCATAGATCTGACACCCCAGAAACATTTGGAAGGCAGAATGGAGCTGGATTCCATAACTCAGGCTGTGTTGTCTTCCTACCAGAGGTCCAACACTCTTTCCCAACTCCCCAAGTTGTGGCAGAAGAACCCCTTTCAAATTGCCCCCACCCTAAATTAATTGGATCTGATTAACCACAGTGCAATGTTGCAGCAGGGTGACAGTCAGAGGCCCAGGAGGTCCTTTGCTGTCTCTCATTGGCTGCAGATGTTGAAGCCTGGAATTGCCAACAGGGATTTCAGAGATCTCTACCTCTGTCCTTCCTGATTCTCCAGTGAGGTCTCTTATTTGAAGGGTGTTTGGGGAAGTGGGAGGCAAGAGAGCTTTACCTCTTTGGGGAATCTTGATTTCCTCAGCGTAGATTGACTAAACTTTTCCAGAAAGTTAGATACAGGCAAATTTAGAATCTCACTCAATGTGGTGAATATTTGTGGAGTTGAGTAGCTCAAAAATGGCCACTATTCTGGGCCTTAGGCTGATGAAGGAAAGAGAGGATGAAGGAAAATGGTGTATCACCAGAGAGTAGCAAAGATACGCTGTGTTGGTGTCAAACACACTTAAAGCTTGGTTCCTCCGCTTATATTGAAGTGACCTTGTGCTAATTGTTAACTGCACTGTGGCTCAATTTGCTCATCTATAAAAATCGTGCCTCCCTCTGAGTTGCCATGAGGGCTTACTATAAAGTAACCAGCAGGCAGCCAGACATAGTAAGTGACTGATGAAGAGTAGCTGCTATCAGAATTAATATTGTTAAAATGACTATACTACCCAAGGCAATCTGCAGATTCAATGCAATTCTTATCAAAATACCAGTGGCATTTTTCATACAACTAGAACAAATAATTCTAAAATGTGTATGAAAACATGAGAGATCCTGAATAGGCAAAACAATCTTGAGAAAGAACAGAGCTGGAGGTTTCACACTTCTGGATTTCAAACTATACTACAAAGACAGTAATCAAAACAGTATGGTATTTGCACAAAAACAGACACACATAGATCAGTGGAACAGAATAGAGAGCCAAGAAATGAACCTACATTTATATGGTCAACTAATCTATGACAAAGGAGGCAAGAATATACCTCTTTAATAAATGGTGCTGGGAAAACTACACAGCTATATGCAAAAGAATCAAAGTGGACTATTTTTTCACACCATATACAAAAATAAACTCAAAATGGATTAAAGACTTAAATGTAAGACCTGAAACCATAAAACTTCTAGAAGAAAATATAGGCAATGTGCTTTGACATTGTTCTTAGCAATATTTTTTTGGATATGTCTCCTTGTAAGTGAGTCAAAAGCAAAAAATAGACAAATGGGACTACATCAAACTAAAAAGCTTTTGCATAGTGAAGGAAACTCTCATCAAAACAAAAAAGCCACCTAGTGAACGGAAAAGACATTTGCAAATGATATATCCGATAAGGGGTTAATATCCAAAATATATAAAGAATTCATACAACTCAACATAAAAAAAAAAAATATGGGCAGAGGGTCTGAGTACACATTTTTCCAAAGAAGAAATACAGATGGCTAACAGGCACATAAAACAATGCTAAATATCACTAATCATCAGGAAAATTCAAATCAAAACCACAATGAGATAACTACAGTGTAAAACCTGTCAGAATGGCTATTATCACAAAGACAACAAATAACAGGTGTTGGCGAAGATGTGAAGAAAAGGGAACCTTGTACCCTGTGTGTGGGAATGTAAATTGGTGCAGCCACTATAGAAAACAGTATGGAGGCTCCTCAAAAAATTAAAAATAAAACTACCATACAATTCAGCGATTTCACTTCTGGGTATTTATCCAAAGAAAATGAAAACACTAATTCAAAAAGATATATGCACCCCTATGTTCATTGCAGCATTATTTACAATAGCCAAGATATGGAAGCAACCTGAGTGCCTATCAATAAACAAGTGGATAGAGAATATACATATTACTCATCCATAAAAAGGAATGAAATCTTGCCACTTTCGACAACATGGATGGACCTAGAGGATATCATGCTAAGTGAAATAAGTCAGACAGAGAAAGACAAATACTGTGTGATTTTACTTACATGTGGAATCTAAAAACTAAAGCAAATGCCCAAACATTAAAAAAATAGATGCAGAGTCATAGGTGGTTGCCAGAGGGGAGGGAGGTGTGGGGAGGAGAGAAATAGGTGAGGGAGATTAAGAGGTACAAACTTGCAGTTACAAAATAAATGAGTCACAGGTATGAAACGTACAGCATGGGAAATATAGTCAATAATTGTGTAATATCTTTGTATGGTGACAGATGGTAACTAGACTCATTGTGGTGATCATTTTGAAATGTATAGAAATATACAATCACTGTTGCACACCAGGAACTAGCATAGTGTTGTAGGTCAATATACTTCAAAAACAAACAATTACTCAGCCATAAATAGAAACAAAACTCAGCTATTTGTAGTGAGATGGAAGGACCTAGAGTCTGTCATACAGAGTGAAGTAAATTAGAAAGAGGAAAACGAATACCATATGCTAACACATATATATGGAATCTAAAAAAAAAAAAAAAAAAAAGGTTCTGATGAACCTAGAGGCAGGACAGGAATAAAGACACAGACGTAGAGAATGGACTTGAGGACACAGGGAGGGGGAAGGGTAAGCTGGGACAAAGTGAGAGAGTAGCAGCCGCATAGCACAGGGAGATAAGCTCGGTGCTTTGTGACCACCTAGAGGTGTGGGATAGGGAGGGTGGGAGGGAGACGCAAGAGGGAGGGGATATGGGAACATATGTATACATACAGCTGATTCACTTTGTTATACAGCAGAAACTAACACAACATTGTAAAGCAATTATACTCCAATTAAGATGTTAAGAAACAAACAAACTTGTAGAAAAAGAGACCAGATTTGTAGTTACCAGAGGCAGGGTGTGTGTGTGGGGGAATAATTGGATGAAGGTAGTCAAAAGGTACAAACTTCCAGTTATAAAATAAATAAGCACTAGGGATATAATGTACAACATGGTAAATATAATTAATGCTGCTGTATGTTACATATGAAAGTTGTTAAAAGAGTAAAACCTAAGAACTCTCATCACAAGGAAAAAATTTTTTTCCTATTTCTTTAATTTTGTACCTATATGAGATGTTGGATGTTCACTAAACTTTCTGTGGTAATCATTTCATGATATATGTAAGGCAGATCATTATGCTGTACACAAACTTATACAGTGCTACATGTCACTGGAAGAAAAAAAGCTTTCTTCTCTTGGCCTCTGTGACTCAATCATCTCTGGGGTTTTCTCCTACTGCTCTGGCACCCTGTCCATCTTCTTTAACACTCATTATCCTCTACCTGACCCTTAAATGTTAGAAATCTTCATGGCTCAATCCTATACTGTGTCTCTTATCACATTACATTTTCTCCCTAGGCAATCTCATCTACACTCTCTCTTCAATCAGCATGTATACACTGTTGATTTAAAACCATGCAAATTATTTGAGACCTCTTCTCTGAGCTACAGAGGAATTACTACCTCTTTCAATGGCAAACTCAATATGTCCAGAATGAACCTCATATAAATTTTAATGACTGATACCACCATCAATTCAATTATGCATATTTGAAATATAGGCACCTCAACACCTCTCTGCTCCGCACCTCCTATACACACCCCATCTCCAAATTTTGGTGATATTATCCTCCAACTTCCCTCCATTGCCATTCCTTCCAGTACACCCAGTTTTTAGCTCCCATCTCCTCTTACCTGCGTTACTGCAATAGCTCAAAACTCATCTGTGCACAACTAGTCTGTCCCTGAAAGAGTCCATTCACACCATGGCCGGGATGAAACTTTTGAAATGTGAATCTGCAAACCTAATCATACAAATTTAATTCCTCTCTCTCTCTCTCTCTCTCTCTCACACACACACACACACACACACACACGCACACACACACACACACTCACCTGCTCTTTACTGTCTTACTTAAAGCATGAGAAGTTTCCTTTTCAAGGCATTGCTCCCTATATCGTCAAGCCTCTGGGTGGGCTGGGCTGTAGTGGTCTTGGTGGAAAAGGGTCAGTGTTTCTAAGAGCAGGATATGGTTTGCGAATTATACTGAAGAGGGTAATCCTGGGGAAGTAAAGGTGATTATTAAGCCAAGTATGGAACCATGACTGATGGCCAGGAATGAGTTGACCTCAATGATTACTACAGAGATGGTGGTAGCTTCTAAAGGTGGGGATCCAGTACATGGTCCAGGTATAAAAACTAAGGGTGAGGGTCTTTCCTGGTGGCACAGTGGTTTAGAATCCACTTCCAATGCAGGGGACGCGGGTTCCAGCCCTGGTCCGGGAAGATCCCAAGTGCCGTGGAGCACCTAAGCCCATGAGCCACAACTCCTGAGCCTGTGCTCTAGAGCCCGCGAGCCACAACTACTGAAGCCCATATGCCTAGAGCCCGTGCTCCTCAACAAGAGAAGCCACTGCAATGAGAACCCACGCACCGCAACGAAGAGTAGCCCCCGCTCACCTCAACTAGAGAAAGCCCATGCGCAGCAACAAAGAACCAACACAGCCAAAAATAAATGAATAAAATAAATAAATTTAAAAAACAAAAAACTAACTAAAGGTGAGGGAAGATGCAAGGGATGATCCAGAATTAGATGGAGTCGACCTGGTGGATGTTAAAGAGCAGAAAGGTATCATGGGCAAGTAAGGCCAAGATGTGCTAGTCTGGAACACAAGATGTTGGTAAGTTGGTTTTGTTGACTATTAAACTAGATAGATTTGAGGTATTTTAATCAATGCTTGCTCCTCACGTTATGTTCTTTCCCTGATTCTTATGTGATTTTTGTCATCTTAGACACATTTAAGTAGAAAGACAAATAGAAGTAAGTTCTTAGACAGCTTATCAGTAAAGAAGCAAAGAACTGGAAGAAATTGATCTTTCCTTTCACAAAGACCTCATTCCTCACAAAAATGGAACTTTCAGTCAAGGATTGGTCCTTTAAAAAAAAAACAGAAAAGAAAGCATGAACTCTATCCCATTTTTGACTAAATACCGCCAACTGATTCTGTTTGGAACTAGAAACTTCCTCTCTTTCCACATGTTAAATGCATATTTTTTAAAAATGCCATTTGGCCCCGTGGTTCCCCTGTTCTCAGTAGAAAAACAAAACGGTCAGTAATTCATTTCAACATTCAAATTTCGCTGAAAAGCTCTTGGTGATTCAAGCCCACAGATATAAGGCGAAAGCGTTCCAGAGAGCAAGTGGAAACCTTGAGTTTACCAAAAGTCTGTGACTTTCTTCAAAGCTCGCAGGATCCCAAGGCTTAGCCTTTCTGAGGAAGAAGAACCAGTTGACAGCTGCGAGGTTTTGAGCCCCTAGAAGATGAGGCCCACCATGAGGAGGGCAGGGGCAGCTGGGCCCAAGACACATCTGGCCGGTCTCCTGCCTGCCTTGCGGCCGTGCCCCGCTCCCCGGAGACGTCCTCTGGGTGGGAGGAGGCCCACTGCCAGAGAACACAGTCTGATGTTTTCTGTTCCTGCTGCAGGAAGTCCCCCTTCCCCTGCCACCCACCACATCCTCAGCCTGCAAACATGCTTAGAGAGGAGAAGGGAAGCAAGGCTGTGGAAGGCAGATATCCATGGTGGGGTTTAAAGCACTTTCCCCCCAGACGTTGAAAGGACACTCTAGATTCATTCATTTTCACTTTGCTGTTTCTTCAGTATTTATGAAGCCGCTAAGAGAATTTACCCTGGCAAGACAAATTCTTGAATGCATACAGCTAGCTATTACCACAAGAACTGACTTTGAGTCACCTCTGACTTCACCTCCTACACCCCCCTCCCTGCCTGACTTGGCTGCGGCCACACAAGCCTCCTGACTGATGATCAATCAGCCAAATGCTGTCCTATCTCACGGCCTTTGCCCATCCTGGTCTTGCCCGCATATCTCTATGGCTTGCTCCCTTGCTTCATCTGGGGCTTCGCTCAGATGTCATCTTGGCAGACAGGTCTTTCCTGGCCACCGGGCTCATACCCTTATCCTACTTTATTTTTTTTTCATAGAACTTTTTTACCCCTTGATATGTTTAATGGTTATATATTTGTTTGTAGTACGACTCACCTGAACAGAATAAAAGATCTACAAGAGACCTTTCTGCTATACCCTCGGCACATAGTAGAGGTTCAACAGACATTTGAGAAAGGAAGGAAGGAAGGAAGGAAGGAAGGAAGGAAGGAAGGAAGGAAGGAAGGAAGGAAGGAAGGAAGGAAGGAAGGAAGGAAGGAAGGAAGGAAGGAAGGAAGGAGGGAGGGAGGGAAAGGAGGAAGGGAGAGGGAAAGGGTTGGAAGAGAGGGAGAAAGAAGAGGGGGTAAGATAGATGAATGGGGAGCTAAATGTAGTCTATGAAAGTAGACATGGGAGGCACCAAAAGAAACATTCCTGCCTCACTGTTCCCTGTACCTGGGATAATTTACTCTGGATGGTAAACAAATATCTTGATTTTGCATTAAATCCATGTTAAATGAACTATTGGTGATGTTATTCTCTCCCATTCCCCAAACCCATGTTATCCTCTGCCTGGGTGCCTATTCTTTTGTTCTGGTCCATTAACCCAAACTAGCCCCTTCAAGATGGCAGCCCTGCCCTCATCCTCAGTCTGATGTCTAGAGACCCTTCTGCCTTGCTGTTCGGGACTTCCTGCCTTGTCCCCTAACCCAGCCCAGAAGCAGCCTGTGCTGCTCCAAAACCCTTTCCCAATATCAGCTGATGGGAACCCCACCAGACTCCTGCTCAAATAGAATGGCCTTTCCCTTCAGAGCCAACCCAGCTGCCCCTCTGGAGTGATTCAGTCTCATGCTGGATTCCAACCTCTTCTCTTGCCCCCATTTGCTACTGAAGAATGGACCATCTTGCCTTGTACCCAAGTCAGGATTAAAAATTATAGAAAAGAGAATTTTTAAATGACCTGGCCCATATATACCTCAAGAGCTCTGGCCTAGTTATGTGTCACATCAAGGCCAAAATGACCAAAAAAATTATTTTTTTTTCCATTACCTTCCTAAAGTGGACTCAGCTGGCCTAGTCAGGGTCCTGATCACTTCCTACTCCCAAAGATGCCCACCCCACCACAACCTTGAGCCTGTCAGATCCAGAGCTGACGCAATGGACTCATATGTGGGTCTAAGCTGAGCCAACAATAGGTGTTTCCCTCTGAGACACCAGGAAAGGACCAGAGCTCCCCTGGACTCACACCTCTGGGTAAGCCGTGGCCCGCTTCAGCCTCTTAGAGGCCCAGCGAGACCAGCAAGTCCTCCCTGGTCTGTGCAGGCCCCTGTCCCAGACACAAACTCCCAACATTGACCTAGAACTAGCACCAGGTGGCTTTGGCCTGGAGTTTTTTCTCAGCTAGACTGACTGCTCTGGGAATTTCCCAGAAAGTCTTTGCCTGAGAAACTCTTTGTCCTTCTTCCCCAGCCTTCCCCCAGTCCAGTGAGACTGTTTATGAAGAAAAGTTGATTGATGATGTCACAAGCTACAATCAGGCTGTTTCTCTCGTAGGCTAATCACTCGGTACTATAATCACGCAGACTGAAATTCAGGATAGAAAGTGGAGAAGAGACAGTTTGGCAGCCTTGTTACTAATGGATGAATAAAAGGTCTAGTCATCCAAAAGTCCCTGAATCAGGTCTTCTTGTTCAAGAACAACAGCAACAACAAAAATTCACTTTTAAGGTGCAAAGTAGACAAATTGAGCAAGAAACAGTTGTTAATTTCAGTTTCATCTCCCATTCTTGCTCTTGATCTGGGCTTTTCTAACATTCAGTATGCAGAGCAAGTGGAAAAAAGCTATCTGGATCATTAAAAACTGGACAAGCAGACAGAGGAGGAGTGACCATATCTTAGTAGTTTCCTGAGTCATTATTAAATATGATAGAACATTATCTACTTTGTTACAGATTGGATAACTAATCCCACTTCCAAGAAAGGCTTATGGTGAGCAAATGGTTTCCCTCAATTTCTCACTTTCCTTTTCTATAGCCCACTTAGCAGAGGCCCAGGAGTTGAACTGGTCAGGGGGTTCAGCAGCTCTCAAGGCATAGTACAGACAAAAGGATGGGGTTAAAAAATACTACTCTGGGGACAAATGTATGGCCTGGCAGGAAGGATGCCTTCTTAACAGTTGGGGTCCAAAGAATCTAGCAAAACTGGAGGCAACAGACCACCAGGAAATTCTAAACAAATAGATTGGGGTTGGTGTCAGAAGAACCAAATAAACAAAGAAAGAACAGGTGGGCAGTGGCTGTCATACCAGAGGCAGGAATGACATCCTTGCATGTATTGGCGGGTCTGAACAAGTGGTACAGTGGACTCTGGTCCAAGGATGGGGTTGGCTCCCTCTATGGTGCCTCTAGATACTCTGCTGAGTAGACAAGTCTTGGCAGGGCTGTCTTGAACAGGACCCTTGGCAAACTCCTCCTCCTAAATTTTGGAGCTCTTCTCCTCCTTCGCCTTCTCCTCTCCTTCGCCTTCCTCTTCCTCCTCTTCTACCTCCTCTTCCTCCTCTTCTACCTCCTCCTCCTCCTCTTCTTTCTCCTTCTCCTTCTCCGCTGCTCTTCTTTCTCTTCGCTTTCTGTCCTTCCTTCTAGCTCATTCCTATGGTTTTAATAACATCTCAGATCTCAGGCTTGAGGTCTGAGCTCCAGAATCATTTGTCCCAGGGACCACTGTCCATCTCCACTTGAATGTCTCACGGACATTGTAAACACGAAATGCACAAATCTCTCTCACACTTCCCTCTAAAATATCTTTGTTCCCTCCTCATCTTCTCCACCTCAATAAATGGCATGCCCACTTACCTATTTCTCAACCCAGACATTCGACCCAAGTTTGGTCGATTCTACTTCCAAACTAGTCTCAAAACTGGCCATTGCTTTCTGTCCTCTCTGACACTTTCCTGTTCCAAGTCACTATCCTCTTTTGCCTGGATGAGTCTCCTTATAGCTTTTCTTGCCTCATCCAGTTCATCCAGAGTACTTTATCAAAAGGTGGATACTCACAGCATCCTTTCAATGGATTCCCGTGAATTCAGGAGGCTTCAAACTGCTTCCCACGGCCTAAAGACCCTTCACAATCTTGTTCTGCTCATCTCTTCAGGCTCATCTCATGCCCACGTTCCCTTCCACCAGATTCTGTGGCCTTAAACATGACAATATTTATTTGTTTGTTTGTTTTTTATAGGATTTATCATCTTTCTTGCCCACCAGACTTTCTTATTATTACTGTAAGTCCGGTTCTTAAAACTGACCTATAGTAGGTGCTCAATAAAAATTTATCAAGCAAGTGCTGATGAATGCTACATGCTAGAGAGAAGCAGCAGTCTTGCATCAACCTGAATAGTTCTAGTAGTTAATTGTAGTATGCAAAACTGCAGTTGACTGTAGTATGCCAGACTATGCCCTCAATCAAAATATGCATGTCTTGTGTTCCCTTCTCTCAAAGTCTGGCTTAGCAGTACCAGTGAATTTAATAACCATCTGTTCTGTCACTTACCATAAAATAAACCACCCCCCAAACATATAGCGGCTTAAAACAACCATTTTATCATGCTCAGGGATCCTGTGGGTGAGATATATTCAACCAGGACACAGTAGCAATGTCTGTCTCTGCTCTACAATGTCTTTAACTTCAACTGGAAAGATTTAAAGCCTGGGAATTACTCAATGGCTTAGAGTTAAAATCATTTCTTGGCTCCCTCCCTCACATGTCTTGTTCCTAAGCTAAAATAACTCAATGACTAAGACTGATAACCAAGCCCTTTTCTATGACCTCTCCACATGGGGTGGCTTGCTCACAATATGGTGACCTCAGGGTAGTCAGACTCAGGGCTCCAAGAGCTAATATTCTAACAAATAAAGAGGAAAGTGCATCACTTTTTAATCATCCAGAAGTCAGACAGTGTCATTTTCACCTACTTCACTGTTTAAATAATCACAAACCCACTCGGATTCAAGGGAGAAGAAAATAGACTCTCTGTCTTGATGAGAAAGTGGCATGGTCACACTGTGGAAGGGTATGTGGGATGGGAGACACTGACCATCTTTGGGAAATGCAGTCTGCTACCCATCACATGCTATTGTTCAAATGAGGAAGTGCTGTTTGCTCTTCTCTCCTCCTTAGCTCTCCTGGCCTTCCTGTGTTCCTGGTCCTAATCACTTACAACATATGTTCAATATAACAAGGATGATTTGAATCCCCAGGGAGTGAATCCTCTGGTGGACTTTTCAAACCAGCCTAAAGAGAAATAGGAAAAGACTTTAAGGAACTACCCAAAATACACCAGGTAGAGGCCCTATAGATCTTTAACGAAGATTTCTAGAGGCCACATGTCTGATGATATCAGAAGGTCAAGTTTATACTCTCAAAAAAATACTTGCTAAGCATATACAGCCAAACCTCATAATTCATGAATTCTATATTTGCAAATTTGCCTACTCACTAAAATGTATTTGTAACCTCCAAATCAATATTCACATTGCTTTCACAGTCATTTATAGACATGCACAGAGCAGCGAAAAATTTCAGTCACTTGATTTGCACATTGACAGCTGAGGTCGAACAAGGCAATGCTTTGCCTTCCTCATTTTTTGCATCCTCTAATACTGTAAACAAGTGTCCTTTCAGGTCCATTTAGAGCATGTTTTCACATTTTCGTACTTTTTGTTGATGATTTCACTCTTTAAAATGGCCCCCAAGTGTAGCGCTGAAGCATCGTCTGGTGTTCCTAAGAACAGTAAGTCTATGATGTCTCTTACAGAGAGAATACCTGTGTTACTTCAGCTTTGTTTGGGCATTAGTTATAGTGCTGTTGGTGTGAGTACAATGCTAACGAATCAATGATATATGTTAAATAAGGTGTCTTTTAACAGACACACACATAAGACAAGGTTATATTTTGGTCAGTTGGCAAAAATGTGACCAGAGGTTCACAGGAACCTAAGCTTGTATTTCTTGTAGAAGCAATCATTTAGGATTTGCTAATTCAGTATTTGTGGCAGCTTTATAGAGCATAGCTATCATGAATAATGAGTATCCACTGTACCAGGACTGTTGTAAGCCCTGGAGATGCAGTAGTGAACAAAATGGACAAAAATTCCTGCCCTCATGGAGTTTACATTCTAGAAGTGAGAAGAAAACATAAGCGAAATAAATAAGTCACTAATACAGTAATGTTAGAAGATGATAGGCTCAATGGAAAAAATAAAGCAGGGAATGGGAGATGGAGTGTATCCTGGGTAGACCCAGCTTTTTGTTGTTGTTACTGTTGTTTTTCTGGGTTTTTTTTTCCAAAATGCAATGATCAGTATAGTCCTAAATAAGAATCAAATGATGCGTGAGAATGTTCATGAAAGAGGGGAGGGAGCAAGCTTAGTAACTTCACGGGGAGGGCAGAAAGAATAGCAGTGCACAGGCCTACAGTGGAGGCATCCCTGACGTGCGGTAGAAACCAGGAGCGGCCCATGCACCTGCATGAGTCAGTAGGAGATGAGGTCAGATCAGAGAGGCTGGAAGGGTCAGCTCAGCAAGGCCCAGTAGCCCGTTGTAATGAATGGAACTTTCACTCTCCCTGAGAGATTGTAAGCAGGCCAGGTGGAAACAGCAAAGCAATTAGAAGAATATGGCAGAAATCTAGACCTGGAGGGTGGTTACGGTCAGTTATGAGCCGTGGTCAGATTCCAGATATACAGATTCTGAAAGCAGAGCCATTAGGATTTGCTGGTGGATTAGATGTGAGTTTGTGAAAGACATAATGCAGTCAAACATGACTTCAAGGCTTTTGGCCTGAGCAGCTCCAAGGATGAAGCTGCCATTAACTGATATGGAAAAAAGCTGTAGATGAAGCAGGGTTTGGAGGGAATCTCAGGGCTTCAATTGAATTGAGGTGTCCGTTTCGAATTGAGATGTCTATTAAATATCCAAGTAGAGATACAGTATAGGCAACTTGGTATGCAGGACTGTAATTCAGAGAAATCCAAACTGGTAATAATATACATTTTGAAGTCCTCACCACACAGATGGAGTTTAGAGATGTGAAACTGAACAAGACCACCAAAGAATGAGTGAAGGCAGGGAAGGGAAGAGAAGAGGTTCAGGACTGAAATCCCTGGGTCACTCAATGTTAAGAGATCGGAGAAAAGAGAAGGAATGAGTGAGGCAGATTGAGAAGTAGGGTCTCCTGGAAGCTGAGTGAAGAAGTGCTCTCAAAAAGAGAGAGTGATCAACTGTGTTGTCATGTCCAGACGTCAGGTGGGATAAGGACTGAGAACTGACCGTTGAATTTAGCAACATAACAGTGATGTGCTGGCTCTCTGGAGACGTTGGGGGCAGGAGGGGAGCCCGGCTTTGTAGAGTTTTCGAATGTCCATATTGAAAATACTCATGACATAACTGCTTTCAAGCTATTAATGTGATGCCACTGAATGCCGAATTTTTTAAATTTTATTTATTTATTTTTGGCTGCGTTGGGTCTTTGTTGCTGCATGCAGGCTTTCGCTAGTTGGGGCGAGCAGGGGCTACTCTTCATTGCGGTGCGCGGGCTTCTCATTGCAGTGGCTTCTTTTGTTGCGGAGCACAGACTCTAGGCGCATGGGTTTCAGTACTTGTGGCACGTGGGCTCAGTACTTGTGGCTCGTGCGCTCTAGGCGTGAGGGCTTCAGTAGTTGTGGCACACGGGCTCAGTAGTTGTGGCACACGGGCTTTGTTGCTCTGCGGCATGTGGGATCTTCCTGGACCAGGGCTCGAACCCATGTCCTATGCGTTGGCAGGTGGATTCTTAACCACTGCGCCACCAGGGAAGCCCTCGGCCAACATTCTTTATTGGGGGCAGCCCAAGCACCTTGCTGGAAGCACCTGGGACCAGAGGAGGATGTCATGGTCTCTGCAGCCCAGACTCATGCTAACTGTTAAAGAGAACACATTCCGACAATGAAAAGGCAAAAGGCACATACCCTATAACCACAAAAAGTGCAGATTGGAATTAATGCAGCTCTAAACTAAGGAACATCAAGAACTGCCAACAGCCTCCAGAAGCTAGGAGAGAGGTATGCAATGGATTCTTCCTCAGAGCCTCTGAAAGGAGCCAACCCTGCTGGCACCTGGATTTTGAACTTCTGGCCTCCAGAACTGTGAGAAAATAAATTTTTGCTGACTTAAGCCACTGGATTGTGGTAATTTGTTATGGCAGCCCTAGGAGGCTAGTATAGACTCTTCAGATAAGAGCATTTTTCACAGACACATGAGGGAAGAAGGAAAGAAAAAGAAGATTGATAAGTATGGTCCCTGAAGCCGACTGAAGATGGCATTCCCAGGAAAAGGGGATGATGCTCTCTCTCCTGCTTCTGGCAAGTCCTGGACTTCTGATCTTGGTCTGATCCTGACTGGCTCATTATTGACTACGAAGTTTGCCTCAGAGCTGCTAACTTCTCTTCGGTTTCCTCAGCTTCCTGGTTTGACTGGTTTTTTGTCGATGGGAGCAACTGTTTGGGCAGGTTTGATCTACGTAGACAGAGTTCCTGGAATACATGTCCTCAAATATCAGAGAGTATTGAGTTATCCAGTTGTATACAAGCTGAGGAGATAAGCTTCCAAGACATAATACTGATATTTTTGGTGATGACTTCTGTTGGTCAAAAGGAACTTCCTCAGTGGCTCCTAGTGTTACCTAAACTTTCCCTGTTAGTTTTGTCTTTATATGCAGGCATCAGATAAAATGCAACTGCTTTAGTAGAATTAAACCATCATCCGCTATTAACATATCAGCTCTGAGGGAAGCACCTCTCTGGTGATGAATTGTGGAGTGAGAAAGGAGAGAAAATTCTAGAGCCTAAGGAAACTATTTGGGAATGCTGGGTCCTTGCAAAGAATTGAGGAGAGAACTATAATGGAGTTGATGAGGAATGAGAATAAATCATGCAATGTCTATTTCTTTTTGTGTTGGCCCTTCAGGGACAAAAAGGGACCATTTACTAAATTCCATAGAGCCACTTACTGAGAACCTCCTAAGGACCTATGAGCTGTGTACCAAAGCCACAAGCATGAATGGATCCATTTGTCCATCAGAGAAGAAGGCTGACTCTCAGTGCTGGAAGGGAGCATACATTGTTGAGAGTGACAGTAAAGGGAAGATAAATGAGACTGTGTCCCTCAGCTTCTGGTTGGTGATACTCCCAAGAATGCAGCAGAGTTTTTCACATGGAGGCCTCCAAGAAGTTCTACCAGAAGGAAGCCATGGACACCAATAACAGACTAAAGAAGATCCACAGGAATCGGACTGCTCAGACATCCAAACATAGGTCAGGGATTTGCCAAAGGGGGAAAACTGTGTCACCTTTACATAGACCATGACCCACCTACATAGGCTTCTGCCATTTCCTGGGGAAGGAAGCTTCTCTCTTTTAGAGAAATGACAGAAGCTTGATGGACAGAGGATTGGTGGAATCTTTTGATTTATGTGGCAAGATGTTAGAGGATCTTTATCAGGCAGAAAATCACACTGTGTCTTCGTGAAACCTCTTGGGTTTCACTGCGGAGATGCCTCCGGCCTCCCCCTGGCCCCCCCCCTCCCATTCTGAACAAACGTTGTGTGTAAAAGAGTTCATTTGGATGGAGAACCCATTGAAGGAAACTTTCTTTGAAGAAAAAGGCAACTGGAGACAGACCCCTTGGAGTCATATATTTTGCTCAGTTTTTCATTATTTGGGGATAAAACTGCTTTTAGGCCTAAGGAACTCAGCTAACTGGTCAATTTTTCAGAAGTAGGCACAGCTTCGAGAGAACAGCTTTTCCCCTCCCAGTCCTCTCATTCCATCTCAGACAAAAATGTATTCAGAAAATGAAGCCAAGTGAAGCAAAGTTCAGGAAGGGGAGAAAAGTTGACATAATAGCTTCAGCGACTGCAGCTGGCCCAGGAACCAGCGCCTGATAACGAGAACTTCGGGCAAAAGAACCTGAGATGAAGAGGATGTTAGTGAGTGAAGCTGAGCCAACCACACAGTGAACTTCTGCAGGAAAATAAAAGAGGGAGTGGGGAATTCATTATAATGAATTCCTCCTAAAACACTGAGAGTTGGAGAGAATGCATAGGTTATTCAGAGGGTAACTTCTAATTCTGAAAGGTTTCAAAGAGCTTCTTACTCAAAGGAAGCTACAGGAACCTCTGCCAAGTGTATGGAATTGCCACTTTGAAGTCAAGAGAATTTGCTTCCAAGCCTCCTGCAAAAGGATATGTGGACACAGATGGCAGGTTTGCTTTCTGGTTTAGTAAGGAGTAAATTATGTTTGTTTGATTCTCTCACTAGTCTCTGTCCCCTGCTGATATTTCCCTTGGCAGATAATGATTGCACTGACCAAGCCAAATGCAAGCTATATATCCAAAGATGCTTTATATTGTATTAACTCCAGTGACGGGTTAGGAACCCCAACACAAACATGCTTATCACGATATTGGAGTTTCATTGAAGGGCAGCTCAAACCCCGGGGGGTGGGGCTTAGTGTGTGGAGCAGAGGCTGAGAACAGGAACGGGGATTGGGGGGCGGGGGTCACTCCAACTTTGCTTTTGGTCACTCTTGTCAGAGGATGGTGGGCAGACCAGAAAAATCACTGGTGGGGGGGGGGAAGCCAAACAAATAAAGATTCAGTAAGGCTGAAAATGAAGACCTTTTAAAATAAGCTAATAGGGCCAAGAGACTGCCAAAATGCTGCTTACTCCAACCCCATTTTATTGGCAGTGAAGCAAGTCAAATACCGGCTGTGAAGACTAGCCCTTTCTTAGAAGTGACCCTTGTTGAAAAAACATCCCGTGTTTTGCTAAGTGGTCTGTCTCTGAAGAACACTGTAAAATAGGAACTCTAGCTGTGACTTTGGCCAAGGCAGGTGGTTTCACAACTCATGAGGGGGCTGAGTCCTAAGCATTCAGAGTGAAGCAGAAAATGAAACAGACTAGAGGAGAAAGTGTGGAATTTAATGCACGGCTTTTGGGGGAGATGATCTCTGGGCAGAAGAGATCTCACTCCCTAAACCTGACCTGGACTAGGCCATCACCTCTAAGCTATTTATACTAAAACTGAATTGGCCTTGGGGATAAGGTGTAAGGTAAATTGAATCCCCCATTGGTCCCTGGTTTTGCACCCAGTGTATTCTCTTGTGGACACAAAGGGGGTACGATCGAGTTGAAAGCGTTCATTGAATACTCTCCCTTTGTTTTAAATCCAAGCACAGATTTTTAAAGTAGACCACATGTGCCAGAACCAACTATCTGAACCCACATTTGATGAGATAGCCAACAGGGCTTCTGGGGGCTCATCCTGGGACAGTTGAGGTGGTCTTGAGCGATACTTAGAGGAGGGACATGGAAGTTATGGACGTGGGCTGAAATGTCCCTCCATTGATAAAGTTGATAAATTGAAAAACCAAGGTAGAGAATGACTCTTACATTGGGCGATAATTTCTCATCTGTGCCCAATAAGAGAAACACAATTGGGTGGATTTCTGTTGAAAGTTTCGTATGACGATTTAATATGAATTGCCTATATTCAACTTCCCCATGAGACACTGAATTATACATACAGCTATGTAAGCTGGAAATGTCAGGAGGCTGCTCATATTAAGAAAGACCCCTTGCGGTTGGGAGCAAGGGTTAGGGGACTTGTCGGTAAAGCACAGCATTGTGTAATGCTCGTTCCTGGGCATGTTTCTGTTGCTCTCTCTGCCCTGCCCAAGCTTGAGACTCTGTCTCTTCTCAGTGATTCTAGGAGACACACCTCTGAGCTATCCTCCGAAAACTTTTGCTTCGAAACAGGATTTAAGTCATTTTAGTTTTCCCTCATGGCATTCAGGATACGGAAAACTGAGTATATTTTTCACACTTCCTGTCCTTGTACTTGTAGGTCACAAGTCTTTCATGCCTGAGATATTTGGTTATAATCTTTATGGTTTGGTATACCATACCTCACAATCCACTGAAGTCTATTCTTTAAAAATTCTAGGCAAGAACATTGCAGGACTTCCCTGGTGGCACAGTGGTTAAGAATCCGCCTGCCAACGCAGGGGACACGGGTTCAAGCCCTGGTCCGGGAAGATCCCACATGCCGCGGAGCAACTAAGCCCGGGCGCCACAACGACTGAGCCTGCGCTCTAGAGCCCACGAGCCACAATTACTGAGCCCGCATGCCGCAACTACTGAAGCCCGTGCGCCTAGGCCCCGTGCTCTGCAACAAGAGAAGCCACTGCAATGAGAAGCCCTCACACCGCAACGAAGAGTAGCCCCTGCTCGCTGCAACGAGAGAAAGCCCGCACGCAGCAACGAAGACCCAATGCAGCAAAAAGTAAGTAAAATAAATAAATAGACTTATTAAAACAAAAACAAAAACATTGCAGCCCGTCTTCCGTTCTGAAGGGAAGGTGGGGTAGTTCATAAAACAATTCCGTCTACTTAGTTTCTCTGAGAATCTGGGTTGATACTTGGAGAGGAATATACTTGTACTCAGTCTAAGGCCCCACAGCTTAAACTGAGATACAGCCACCCTGGGAGTTTTGCAGCCAGAGGGAACTCAAAGCTACGGGATAAACCCGGTGCACATTTCTATAAGGAAGCCAATGCAGATATGCTGTGAACACACAGCTTCACCTGGCGATGGCCTCATGTTTGGCAAAGCTGCTCTTCTGAGGCTGTTTTCTTCAGGCAGCTTGAGCCGCTTCTGCCTCCCTCGACTGTGAGGTCACCATCAGCTTGACATGAGACAGACCCTTTAATAAGCCTAATGGCATGCACCATCAAGAAGCAGAAATTCCGGATCTCAGCTATGGGATGGGTAATTGCAAGAGGTTTAACCAAAGCCATGCAGCCACTGTGGAATATCCTTTCTGCTCAGGTATTCTTGTTTTGTTTTTTTAAAATTTATTTATTTATTTATTTATTTTTGGCTGCATTGGGTCTTCGTTGCTGTGTGCAGGCTTTCTCTAGTTGCGGCGAGCAGGGGCTACTCTTCGTTGCAGCGTGTGGGCTTCTTATTGTGGTGGTTTCTCTTGTTGCAGAGCTTGGGCTCTAGGCATGCGGGCGTCAGTAGTTGTGGCACTCGGGCTCAGTAGTTGTGGCTTGCGGGCTCTAGAGCTCAGGCTCAGTAGTTGTGGTGCATGGGCCTAGTTGCTCCATGGCATGCGGGATCTTCCTGGACCAGAGATCGAACCTGTGTCCCCTGCATTGGCAGGCAGATTGTCAATCACTGCGCCACCAGGGAAGTCCCAACTCAGGTATTCTTGTTTCATAAGAAAAACCATTTTTCTCCCATGCTAAGCACCATCCCACTGGATGCTACGCAGACCCTAGTCTTTGAACTACCATGCCTGGGTTCTAGAGTTGACTCTTACTCTTTCTGGGCCTCAGCTATAAAAAAGAAGCATTAAATGAGGGGACCGCTCAGGTCCCTCACAGCTTTAACTTCCTAGAATTCTAAGTACATCATGAAGGAATTTCAGGAAATATTTTTTTCTCTGCCTATTGTTAGTTTCCTTTCCGCTTTCTCCACCTTGCCCTAGATCAGGGGTGAGGATGGCAAAGGTGCTGATCTATAGAGGCAGCCTCTCCTTGATTCAGCATTCCGGAACAAAAGGGTTTGTGTGACATTTGGAATTCAACCACAAAACTCTAGACAAACTAATTGGCATCACAAGGTAAGGCAAACTTTCCCTTGTTGACTGCTACCTCCATTTTGGAACCCCTTCCCAACTCTCCCCTGCCTTGCTTTCAGAAGACTCCCCGCCTCACTAAGGGATTTAGTCCCTTAAATCTACTGCAAAACACAGCATTCTGCCTTTCTCCTCTCAAGCCCAGGCAAAATTTCTATTCCCAGAATTTTATCTCGATCAGCGGAGGATATTATGTACCAATGTAAAGCAATTCATTTTAAACACAGAGCTCAATGCCAATAAATCTCTAAATGGTCTACCAAGAAGGTAGATATTTTTGAGGAAGAGACTTCCTGTCTCTTCTTGCCCATCATTGTGTCATCAGTTCAAAGCCCATCAAGCCTCTCCTCACCTACCCAAATTTTGCAACTGGAAATCTATACCCTACAGAGCCAAGCAGAAAAACCCTTTCACTTAGGGAATATGGAGGACCTCTGTTGTTATTTAACATTCATGAACGACATCCCCCAAGATCAGAGAGCAGAGCATGTCGGCATAGGTCATAGAGGGGATGAGTTTGCATGAGGTGGAGAACTGAAGGAAAAATCTAGAACCAGAGTGCCATCTGGCATGGTCCTACCTAACGGCCTAAGTGAGGAGCCCCGGGAAGCCAGGGATGGCATGAAAACAAAGGTAGAAAAATAGAGTTTGTCTAATTCTTGGGTTTGCCTCAGGTCAGCTCTGCATGTCAAAATAACCCCTGTCCTCCAGGTTACAAACACTTGTCCTGTCTCCACCTGGACTCCAAGATTTCAGCTGTCACTCCTGCTTCCCTCTTGGGAGCTTTATTCAGGCTGAGGAAAAGTTTTTGCTCTCTTGTTGATTCGATTTCACGTGTACTTATTACATCCCTGCTGTTTGTCCAGCTTGATCTCTGACTTAAAGGAACTCGAATGTAACTCATGGCACAATTTAGTTACCACCAAGGAAAGATTTCAGGGGCTCTGGGAAAACACACAGCTCCCCAACTAGCCATCACTCCTGTGCCAAACTGCCTGTCAGCCCAATATGTGCCCCTTGTTTCTTCCTTGCAATCTTCATTAGCCTAGCTCTCAGTGTCCATTAGCAGCTGGTAATGGTTGAAGCCCTCCTGACTCCAGAAATACCCCAGGGTGGCCCACTATGGTTTGGATCTGCTGAGGAGCATGTGGAAATGTAAAGGCAAGCTCTCTAATTTCTTTCATCAGTGTCTTATAATTTTCTGCATACAGGTCTTTTGTCTCCTTAGGTAGGTTTATTCCTAGATATTTTATTCTTTTTGTTGCAAAGGTAAGTGGGAGTGTTTTCTTAATTTCACTCTCAGATTTTTCATCATTAGTGTATAAGAATGCCAGAGATTTCTGTGCATTAATTTTGTATCCTGCTAACTTTACCAAATTCATTGATTAGCTCTAGTAGTTTTCTGGAAGCATCTTTAGGATTCTCTATGTATAGTATCATGTCATCTGCAAACACTGACAGCTTTGGAAATAAAAACAAAAATAAACAAATGGGACCTAATGAAACTTAAAAGCTTTTGCACAGCAAAGGATACCATAAACAAGACCAAAAGACAACCCTCAGAATGGGAGAAAATAGTTGCAAATGAAGCAACTGACAAAGGATTAATCTCCAAAATTTATAAGCAACTCATGCAGCTCAATAACAAAAAAACAAACAACCCAATCCAAAAATGGGCAGAAGAACTAAATAGACATTTCTCCAAAGAACATATACAGATTGCCAACAAACACATGAAAGAATGCTCAACATCATTAATCATTAGAGAAATGCAAATCAAAACTACAAAGAGATATCATCTCACACCTGTCAGAATGGCCATCATCAAAAACTCTAGAAACAATAAATGCTGGAGAGGGTGTGAAGAAAAGGGAACCCTCTTGCACTGCTGGTGGGAATGTAAATTGATACAGCCATTATGGAGAACAGTATGGAGATTCCTTAAAAAACTACAAATAGAACTACATAGGACCCAGCAACCCCACTACTGGGCATATACCCTGAGAAAACCATAATTCAAAAAGAGTCCTGTACCAAAATGTTCATTGCAGCTCTATTTACAATAGCCAGGACATGGAAGCAACCTAAGTGTCCATCAACAGATGAATGGATAAAGAAGATGTGGCACATATATACAACGGAATATTACTCAGCCATGAAAAGAAATGAAACTGAGTTATTTGTAGTGAGGTGGATGGACCTGGAGTCTGTCATACAGAGTGAAGTAAATCAGAAGGAGAAAAACAAATACCGTATGCTAACACGTATATATGGAATCTAAGGGAAAAAAAATGTCGTGAAGAGCCTAGGGGTAGGACGGGAATAAAACACAGACCTACTAGAGCATGGACTTGAGCATATGGGGAGGGGGAAGGGTAAGCTGGGACGAAGAGAGTGGCATGGACATATATACACTACCAAACGTAGGGTGGATAGCTAGTGGGAAGCAGCCGCATAGCACAGGGAGATCAGCTCGATGCTTTGTGACCACCTAGAGGAGTGGGATAGGGAGGGTGGGAGGGAGGGAGACGCAAGAGGGAAGAGATATGGGAACATATGTGTATGTATAACTGATTCACTTTGTTGTAAAGCAGAAACTAACACACCATTGTAAAGCAATTATACTCCAATAATGATGTTTAAAAAAAAAAAAAAAAGGCAAGCTCTCTTACAGAGCACAGTTGGCTGTCAGCAAAACACCACCCACTGGCTGCAGAGCTGCAAACGAAGGAAGGCTTGTCTTTCCTGACGTATTTAAAACTAGTCAAAAGCTTGGCTGGCCAATGGGTTAGTTACAAAGATAGATAGATAGATAGATAGATAGATAGATAGATAGATAGATAGATAGATAGATGATGGTTTTGTTCGATATTGATGCTTTGTGTACCTTCCCTGGAATGTGGGCCCTGGCCTTGGGTGCAAAGGGGCCTCCCTTGCTGCTCCTGGGATACTGCCTCCTCAGCACCCTACTCCTGTCTCCTCTCCAGCGCCTCACCCCTTGCCTGGGCTCAGGCCTTCACCTTCTCTTGCATGGATTTCCTGTTTCAACATCCTTGGAACATGTCTGCTACAATCCAGACTTTTCAGAGAGGTGTAGTGGACCGATTTACAATGTAAAGCTGAGCATGTTTGTCCCCTGCCTCCTGTTTCCTAGAAAAAAACATCTGAGAAGGCTTACAAAGCCTTGCCTGCCTCTTCAATGTCACCTCTACCTGCCCTCTGCCTTACAGTTGAGCAAGACATCCCTCACCCACCCCGAGCTATTTCTCTGTCTGTATTTCTGCTGTCAGCTGTGCTACACCACCTCACCTTGGCCTTTACTTGTCCAACTCCTACTAATCCATGAAGACTCAGCCGAGGAGACTGTTCCTTGACCTAGAGCCCTTTCTGCTCCCTAAATACCCTGCATACTTCATCACAACACCCCCTTGAGGTATCATACCTGTTCAGTGGGTCTCTCCTCACTTCTGGACCATGAGATACTTGAGAGCAGGGAATGGATCTTAGTCATCACATCCCCAGCATCTAGGACAGTGCTTCCCAACTGGAAGTGGCTTTTTTCCCCAGGGGATATTTGGCAATGTCTGTAGACATTTTTGGTTTACATGACTGGAGGGCAGTGCTACTAACTCCCAGTGAATAGAGGCCAGGGATACTGATAACATCCTCCAATGCACGGGATAGCCCTCCCACGACAAAACGTTACCAGACCCCAAAATGTCAATAGAAACCTGGACCTAGGACAACGAGTACATAATTAATGCTTAATGGGAAAAAAAAAAAAGTGAATATGTGTCACTGAATCAAACTCTGCTCTCAGATAAGGTCCATGTGATAGTTACTAGGTCCTGAGATGGAATTCAAGTTAATATAATGCTTCTTTCAGGACAATTTAGTTTAAGCCTGATCTCTCATTGTGGATTCAAAATTTGTCTCCAGTAACGGTATTTCACATATCAACTGAACAGATAGGAATGGTATCTTGAGACAGTTCTCTACTGAGACCAAGACTTCCTAACCTGGAATAGAATCATTAAGTGCTGGAAATCAATGGGGCTGTAGAAACCACACAGCTCAACCTACTGATTTTGCAGATGGAGAACACAAGCCCTGCTTGATTATGTGAATCGCCCAAGGTCATCTGGCTAGGAAGACAGTCTGAGGGCGAGTGGAAGTACCGCCTGTGTTGTGACTTCACCAGAAATGAGCAGAGGACTTTGGGGTCCATATCTGAGTCCCTAATAGAGACTGGGGCCAGGGTTAGGGTGAAGGAGTTAGAATTGCCTCCTTGGAGAGGCAAGGAGAAGAGAGAAATGTAGATATCTGGGAAAGATGCTTTTTCACATATCTTGGCTTCCTGAACTTTGAGACCTTTCCTCAAATCTAATGACCACTGACCTTGATGCCTACGTGGTGCTAAAATCTCTACCTTGATGCTTCAGGTCACACACAATCCAAACCATTTCACCTTCTAGTGTCTCTCCCTGGAAGCACTATTGATATTTGGCCAGGACAATTCTTTTTGTAGGACAGGCTGTTTGGCTTCCATGGCCTTCATTCACTAAATATCTGCTGCAGCTTCAACCATGATCATTAGAAGATAAGCCTAGATACTTCCAAATGTCCCCAGGAAGGTGGTACTGCTTCCCCTCCCCACCCCTTCAATCGAGAACCACCAAAGACCAGATGGCAGAGTTGCATTTTTGTTGAGCAAAGCACATCTTGGTCAGCATGAGAAAACAATAAGAACAATAGACAAGAGTGGTCTTAATGATCACCTTCCTCAAAATCACCTGCGGGGTCTGTTATAGGCCCACCCTCTGGGGATAGAATGCAAGAATATATATTTTTAAGAGTCTCACTGGGTGATTTCTAGGTATGCTAAAAGTTTGAGAACCATGTCTTAGTAGTTCTTGATCGTGGCTCAAAGGAGAATCAATATTTTATAATGCTACTGCTCATATCCAACTGCTAGAGACCCTGCATTAATTTGACTGCAGTGGGATCCTGGCATTGGATGTTTTAAAAGCTGCCTAGATGATTCTGATATTCAGCCAGGGTTAAGAAACACTACCATTAAGGAGTCTTGCCAGGTACGAGGTGATCACAAATTCATTTCCTGATTCTCTCTTCTGAGTTACATCAAAACAATGGTTTTCACATCACAACCTTAGCTGCATCCCCCTGGAGAGCTTTATAAAATCCTGATGCCTGGGTCATACTCTATACCGTTGAAATCAGAATCTTTGGGGACAGGATTCAGGCATCAGTATTTCTAAGGCTCCCCAGGTGACTCCAATGTGCAGCCAGCTTTAAGAATCAATGATTCCAAATATTTGCCTGTCTTCTCCCATAATTCTCTGTTCTTGACTTTTATTTCTCCTCTAACCTCCTAGTTCAAAAGAGCATGTGGGGTGGGGTTTAGGGTGAGACTAATTAGGGAATAAAGGGCAAGGTTCAACCTGGTTCTCTTTGCCACTTAATTCCTGGCCATCACTTAACCAGCACTCTGGGAGTAGTTAAAGGGCAATGGAGAAACCTCTAGACCTATTGTTATATATTTCCAAGAGGAAGATTCTTGGACCAGCATCAAGCTCTTTTTTTTTGAATCTTGACCTTCCCTGAGGTTTCTAAATATTATTCCAGGTTAGGCACTTCAACTTTTATTCTCTTCCGACATTTCATTTATGTGGCATGTGGGGTCAAAGAAGCAATGGAAAGTTGGCAGCCATTCTCTTCTAATTAGCAGACATATCAGTGGTTGAAATTATTTACCAGTAACAGGCCAGCACAGCTCCAGGAATGTTAATGACTGTCATTGGTCCTCAAGTCCGATTTCATAACTGATAAGGATTGTTAATATGTCATCACTGAAGTTAAAGTCTCATAAAAGACATTTGTCCTATGCAGTGTCATTGGGTAATGACCCCCAGATTTGCCTTTGGGTGGGTTAGAAGGTCAGATGCTCCCCCCTTTTTAAAGAAATGTTAAATCTAACCTCAGCTGCTGAAGGCAGAAGGGGAAGATGAAATTTCAGACAGAGCTGCTGCTTCTCTGACGTGTTTCACAGTCATGTCAAAGCGGGGGCTGCCTGTAACCCCACTTCCAACAGCTCCAGCCCAATCTTGCTGGAAGGGAAGGTTGTTCTTTCTGTGCCAGGCTAGGTCCCAGGTGTTCAGAGTAAAACTGTGGACATCTGAAGTGCTCTGACTCCAAGTGTTAGATTCCTTCAGTATATGCATGTGTGCACGCGCACACACACGCGCGCGCACACACACACACACACACACACACACATACTTGTCTAAGACACATCATATGCATTGGGCTGGTGGACCCTAGTGTTAGCTGGGAGTCATTAGTCCATAGTACCCTCCCCTCTTGATCAGTAGTCCTTCCCTGCTGTGTGCCCTGCCTTAGGTCCAGCTCTGATCATCAGATAGTTTAATAAATTTGGACCACAAATCCTTCTTCCTCTGAAGGATCCCTTCTTCTTTCAACTTATGTTAGCAAATAGATATGGGGTTAGAGAGGAAACAGAACAGCCTGACGATGTATGACGATAGCATCTAAACCCCAAATCAAAAATTCCTCCAAGAGGTAGATAATTGCCTTAAAAATGCAAACCCCAAAGGGACCACTCACATAATTCTTCCCAGAATTCCAGACATTATTCACCCAAAATGGCCTTAGAAACTTAGAAAGACAACTTCAAAAATTTTAACATCCAGTTCCCACCAGCTACTATTTACTGAGTGTTGTGCTAAGCTCTTTTACATCTGAGATATTATTCAGTCCTCACACAACCCAAAGAGGGAGGCACGATATCATTATTCCCACTTAGAGGAGGAAATGTGCCCAGGTTTACACAGTCAGGAAGTGTGAGGATATGAGTCAAGGTGTGTCTGGGTCCAGAACTACTTGCCATTAACTGCTGTGCTTTATGCATTGGCTGCTGCTGCTATACTGGCTGACCTTGCTGTGACACTGGAACCTGGTCTTACTATTTTTCTGTGCTTTCATTAATTCTATCCTCATATCTGTTGACCTTATCACTCTTATAGCCTTTGTTCAGCTCCCTCTGAGATAAGAGAGGTCTTTGCCAACCAATCTCATAGTTCTCTTACTAGGTTCCTAACATGGTGTCTTTGTGCTCTAGTCTTTTTATGGCGCCCTGGTATTCTGTACATGTAGAAGCTAAGCTTCCAGATAGATCTCTTACAGGTGCCCCCTTTGCTCCCTCTCTCCGCTTCTCTGAACTTGTTTCTCCAATCATAAACTTAGAACAAATTCTCTAGAGGTTCGGTCAGAAGAATTTTTTTTTTTGTACCAAGAACATTAAAAACTGATAGGTTTGCCACACACCTGGATTCTCGCCCACCTCAAGGTGAGTTACTTGTCTGTCCACACTGTTCTTAGACTGGCCATCTAAACGTTTTCATTACCAATTGAAGTGGACAATTGTTTTGTGCCTTCCTGTCACCCTGATTGTGCTTTAGGGGACCATTCTTACACCACTTTTAGTCCATACTCAATCAATCTATGACTCCAGGGGTGGACATGTTACCCAGATTTTGCCACTCAGAACATTCCCTCTCCTGGGACAAAGGACTGGCTCAGAGATATAGACAGGAACCAAACAGAGCCAATCAGAATTAATTCTAGACTCATCTTTAAAGAACTGGATAAAATTCCAACTCTTTACTTCTGGACTTGTAGCCACAAGGATGTAATTGTGAAGTTGCTGACGGCCACTGGTCCATCAGGAAGGGAGAGTCTAGGTGAAAAGAGAGTCCACAGAGGATAAAGCAGAACCAAGAGTTGGAAAGAGACTGGACCCTTATGATACTGTCTGAGACTGTGGATCCAGTCATAACTGAAACATACCCATGGACTTTTCAGTTACATGAGAAAATACATTATCTTTCTGTTTAAGCTAGTTGAGTTGAATTTCTGTCACCGAATGAAAAGGTTCACAACCAGTACAGCAATCTTCCCATGGATCATTGGTTGGTTCCTCATGCAAAAGATAACCCAGATGCTCTTCTGGGACAGATCAACACAAAAACACTTCTTCACTAGAAATCACCCCTACACCCAGAAGCCTGTGAGAAACAGTTTTGTAGTAAAATGAGCACCATTAAGAGGTAATATTCATATACCTCTGTGTGAATTGACTTTCTCAATATGAGAGTTAACGGCGAGAGGATAAAAAATATGTAAGGCTCTGGGTACAGGGTCCTGAGGTATACTAGAAAGATTAAGGGAAGAGGCTGGAATAGGTGAAAATAGAAGAATTGATATGTATTGAAAATGAACATCTTGGCCAACAGGTACATGAGAAGATGCTGAACATACACTAATTATCAGGGAACTGCAAATCAAAACCACAGTGAGATATCACCTCACACCTGTCAGAAGTGCTATGATCAAAAGGGACACAATTAACAAATGTTGGCAAGGATGTGGTGGAAAGGGAACCCTCGTATACTGTTGATGGGAATGTAAATTGGTGCAGCCACTTTGGAAAACAGTATGGAAGTTTCTCAAAAAATTAAAAATAGAACTACCATGTAACCCAGCAATTCCACTTCTGGGTATATATCAAAAAAACCAAAAACACTAATTCAAAAAGATACATGCACCACAATGTTCCTAGCAGCATTATTTACAATTGCCAAGACATGGAGGCAACCTAAGTGTCCATCTACAGATGAATGGATAAAGAAGATGGAATACTGCTCATCCATAAAAAAGAATGAAATTTTTCCATCTGCAGCAACATGGATGGACCTGGAGGGCATTATACCAAGTGAAATAAGTCAGACAGAGAAAGACAAATATACTGTATGATATCACTTATACGTAGAATCTAAAAATTACAACAGGGCTTCCCTGGTGGCGCAGTGGTTGAGAATCCGCCTGCCGATGCAGGGGACACGGGTTCGTGCCTCGGTCCGGGAAAATCTCACATGCCGTGGAGCAGCTAGGCCCGTGAGCCGTGACCGCTGAGCCTGCGCGTCCGGAGCCTGTGCTCCGCAAAGAGAGAGGCCACAGCAGTGAGAGGCCTGTGTACCGCAAAAATAAATAAATTAATTAAAATTTTAAAAAAAATTTTAAATAAAAATTACAACAAACTAGTGAATATAACAAAAAAGAGGCAGACTCACAGATGTAGAGAACAAACTAGTGGTTATGGGGCAGGGGGGTGCAGTATAAGGACAGGGGAGTGGAAGGTACAAACTATGGGGACTAAGGTAGGCTCAAGGATGGGGAATATAGCCAATATTTTGTAATAACTGTAAATGGCAAGTAGCCTTTCAAAATTGGACAAAAAATAAATTTTAAAATTAAGAAAAAATTTTAATTAATAAAATGAACAGCTTAATTTTGCCTGAGGCCATATTTCCATTACTTGGCCTTTCGACCCAGATAAAGAGCAGAACTGAAAAACCTAGTAAAAACAAAACCCACGGAGAAAGAAAATTTTTCACAATAGCCCAAGTGAAAGTAATGACATGAGCTAACCCAATTTGTATAAACAAAGATATTACTCCAAGCAATGGGACTGACTCATTTTGTGTCAGAACTAAATACCAGGAAGTAGAGGGTAGATAGGGAACCTGGCCTAAATATACAGAGGTGGGGGAGATGGAGACTAATTACTCCATTGGAGGAGAGAGAGAAAAGAAACAAAAAGTTTTTCCATGGCAACTGACCATAAAGTGTTCAAAAAGAAACATTCAAATAGCACTTTAACCCACAATGTATGTTCCAAGAGGCTCACTGGGGAAAATATTGTAGATTTTTAAAATTCACTGACAAGTAGTCAATTAAATTTTATTTTCTAGTTCTGATTGATGGACCTGACTCTTTAGGGCTAGGCATACATATTGGCTGTCAGCTATAAAATTCAGTGGAAAGAGGGAACATTTAAATTTTCCTTTAAGATAATGGTTTACAACATTTTCCATGTCATTGTGCACACAGACAATGGCAACAATTTTATGGTACTAAGGTAAAAAGATTAGGTCATTTGAGGCAGAGGTTACTGACCTGTGTCACCTCAGGTCCACTCAAGTTCCCAAAGACTGAGGAAGACCTCTCTTCTGCACAGGTGAGCTGGGTCCACCAGTTAGGAAACTCAGCCAAAGACTGGGCCAAGCCTAGACTGAGCCCACATGGGGAGGAGGACAAGGCACTGGAATGAAGGCCTAAGGACAATACTTTGGTTCTAGTTCTGCCATGTGTAGGACTTGGACCCTGCCCTTAACCTCAGTGTGCCTCAGTTGGCTTATGTATAAAACAAAGTTAATGATGCTCTTACATTCTCTACCTTACAGGGTCACTATGAGGATCAAGAGTACCATGTTCATGAACATAATTTTCAACCATAGAGCACTATAGAAACATATGACATGATAATGACAGTGGGTATGATGGTGTCTTCTCCCCAACCCTGCCCCATCTAGACCACTCTCACTTTCAAGAGTTACCCTGCTGTGGACAGCAGTTGACACTGAGGAGAACAATGCAGCTGCTGAACGAGAGTGACTGGGGCCTAGAGTGTGGGAGGCTATTCTGCGGCTGGGCTTTTGAGTTGGGCCAAAGAGCTAATGGGATTTTGGCTTCCTGAGCCCTCTGTTGAAACTCCCTGGGGAATTTTGCTTTATGAAATTCCCAGCAACTTGGGATCCCACTGGGTTGGTGATTAGGAGGCTGGAGGGCTCCCTGTTGGATGAAAAATATGTGTTTGAAGTCTGCTGGGAAGAGCTGTAGGAATTGAGAGTTCTTCCTTGACTGCCACTGTGCATTGACAGAAGCTGCCCCTACCACTGTTTATTGCCAATTACTTTTGTCTCCAGAGCCAAAGAAAATATATTTGAAGTGAACCCTTTAAATGAGACCTATTTTTCACTAGGATCCACAGCTGGTGAAATAGTAATGAACAGGTGGGTTGCACAATACTCCCAGATTGCATTAGAATTGATTTTTATAGGCTAAACTGTTAACACTAGAGGTGCTGACATATATCCTGCTATGGTTAGCAGACCCAGAAGCCATTAAAATCAACACAGAGCACGTTCAGACTTATCAAACACAATGTCTATTTTACCGAGAATGGAGTAGTAGGTAAAGAGATTGAGATTACACATAATATGTCTCAGAAACAGGAATAACTAATTTTGTAATGGATAGCTAGCAATGCCTACTCTGGAAGACTCTAAATATTTTTTCTGTCTGGGAAGGGAATTCTATTATATTAACTGGAATAAGATGGGCTGGAGGAGGTAGACTAGTTCTTCCGGAAGTCATGTCCATGAACAGAACAAATCCTGGATTCCTTCAAATTTCAGTCTCTGCAGGGAGTTACATTTAAAGTAATGTAACTACTATCTAGCAGCTGAATAGTTTCAACCTTTACTTGTGCCTCTTGAAGATCATGATTCAAAACCTTTTCCCTCAGTTCACAGTACTCCCTCACCCTTCACCTGCTTCACCTGCCGTCCCTTACCAAACCCTAAAACTCTTCTCCAGTCCCGAACAACTCAATAAAATGCATGGACCTTGCTTAGATCCTGATGTGAGCAAACCAAGTGTAATGCAACACATTAAAGACAATAAGGGAAATTTGATTTCAGACTGTGTGCTAGACAATATCAATAAACTCTAGTTGGTTTTGATAGGTGTGATAATAGTATGGTGGTATGTAAGAAACCACGGATATTTTTGCAACACACATATAAATACATAGGGGTGAAATGACAGGATTTGGGGATTTGCTTTAACATACTTCAGCCAAAAGAGAAGAAAGATAAAGGTATAGATGAAGGAAACGTGGGGAAATACTGATAATTCTAGAATATGAGTGGTTGATATTTGAAGTTCATTATTCCATTTTCTCTACTTGTATGTATGCTTGAAATTTTTCCTAAGAAAATTATTTTTTAAAAAGAGAAAGAGGAAAGCAAATACAAATATACTCAGAACATCATAAGCAAAGGTAAAAATAAATCAGAGAAATGAATTTCAAAACAATAATAAAGGAAGTATTGGGACTTTCCTGGTGGCACAGTGGTTAAGAATCCACCTGCCAATGCAGGGGACACAGATTCAATCCCTTGTCCGGGAAGATCCCACATGTCACGGAGCAACTAAGCCCATGCGTCACAGCTACTGAGCCTGCGCTCTAGAGCCCACGAGCCACAACTACTGAGCCCACATACCATACCACAATTACTGAAGCCCGCGTGCCTAGAGCCCGTGCTCCCCAACAAGAAAAGCCACCGTAATGAGAAGCCCGTGCACGACAACAAAGATTAACCCTTTCTCGCTGCAACTAGAGAAAGCCCGGGCGCAGCAACAAAGACCCAACGCGGCCAAAAATAAATAAATTAATTAATTTTTTTAAAAATGTATTTTGTAGACAGATAAGTCCATCAAGCAAAACTGACATGTCTGAGTGCCATTCGTGGAACTGTGGGTCAACAGTGCAGTGTGGTATATTTCAATGCAAAAAATTAAAATTATAAAAGCAGGATCATACACACAAACATTTTAAGCTTTTATAATTCTCTTAAGCCTGAATGGCCTAGCCTCATTCATAAAATATTTCCTAAATTTATATTCCTCTTAAAACTGACAATATCTTCTTGATTTCTTTGTTTAAATTTTTTAAACAGATTTTTTAAAAAACACTCTTGAATTGAGCAAAAAACAGTATGAAGTGAGGTAGGGCTCTGCGGGGAAGGGAATTTGTGTTAAAACTTTTCAAAATGAAATTTAACCTCATATTTTTAAAGCATTGCTTTCTGGCAGGATTCATACTTTTCCTCCCACACCCTCCCGTCTGTGGCTAGTGTCTGGAAGAAAGTACTGCTACTCATAATTTTAAGGATTTTATTGTAAATTTAAGGGTTTTAAAGAAACTAGCATGGATTCTGAAAGAAGCAGCCACTGGAAAAACAAATATTTTCTGAGAGTCCTAAAAGAGTTTAAGGAGAATTGACATTTATATCCATTGTTGCTAAAAGCACAAGTTTCGTTTGAAAAACATTCAAGAAATAGGAAATGACCTACCCCATCCTGCATGGAATCTTGCATTCCTAATCACTAAAGCAGAGAGCTTAGAAGCAGGGGAATAACAGGGAATGAAATGGGGTGAACAGAACTTTGCTTAAGCTAGAACAATCGGATCATTTCCCTTTCTCATAGTCTCAATTATTTTCCCAGCCTTGGCTCTTATTTGAGCAAGACCTTGTTCATCAAACATTTATCTAGCCAACTGATGTGGTGGAGAATTTGTTCAAATTGGTTATTTTGCATCTTGTTGGCAGAAGGGGGAAATGAATGCTTGAATGTTCCAGTTTTCACCCTGACATGTAGGGACTTGAGGTCGGGAGAATGGAGGTTTCTCCAGCTGGAGAGGTTAAGATGAACACACAGGCAACTACAGGACCAGGAAGAAAGTGAACCATCCTGTAGAAAGGTGTGATTATATGCTGAGACTTTAAAAGGAGAGAAAAAGACATTCAAACATAAGAAAGAAGCTATTTTGTGTTAGACCTTGAAGGATAAAGAAGGAATAAAATAGAAGATATAGCACAAGCAAATACACACAGGCTGTAGTATAGAGATGGTGTGGGGAAGGGCAGGAGGTCTATTTGACTGGAACACAGGGAAAATTGAAGGGACTAAGAGGTCAGAAGATGGAACAAGTACTTTATGGAAAATTCTGGAATTTCAGGATGGGAATGTTAGGTATTAGGTAGATAATGAACATGGGCATTGAGAGTTTTTTTTAAATGATCAGCGCTGCCTTGTTGAGGGTAAATCTAACAGTGGTGAGTAAAATGAATTGGAGTACTGAGAGAACAGATAGTGATAATCACTACTGTTACTGAGTACTTTGCTTGTACCACTTTATATACATATATACTCCAACTGAGTACTCATAGCAAGAGGTATTATTATCCCATTTTATAGATGCAGAAATTGAGGCTTAGAGTATTTAAGCAACTTGCCTGAGCCATGCAGTTACTAAGCAGTAGAGGGGCAGTATTCTTACCTACTCTTAATCACTATGTGTGACTGTTTCTTACGGAGGCTAGAATGGATGGGAGGTAAGGAGAATCTGAATTAAGAAGGTGGTGATAGTAACCAAAGGGAGGGATCAAACTCCTGAGAAGCAGAATTGGCAAGACTTAGTAAACAATAGCCTTCAGAAGCGCTTGATACCGAGTCTGGGTGAAGGGAAGAGCAATACCCTCACTGACCTAAATAAAGAAACCAGAAGAAAACCCTGCCGTGGGATAAAAGATGACTAATTTGCTTTTAGCTATATTGAATCTGAGATTCCATTAGTAAATGCCAGTGAAAATGCCTATGGGACAGTTGAAAACATAGTTTGGTAGCTAAAGGGAGAAGATGGAGCTAGAAAGAGAAATTGAGACACCATGAGGAAGCAGTGGAGAGGTCAACAGGTAAAGGAGCGTGGTGGAAGGAAATCATCCCAGGGTTTTGCTCTTGGTTTTGTTTTTTTCTACTCTCTCAGCTGAGAATAGAGATGACTTTTGAATTTTGTCAGCCATTCCCTCCCAAACTATCTACCCATCCACCACCACCCCCATTCAGGAATAAAATGGAGAAATGTAGGAAAAAATATGGAATAATTCGCTGGCCTTCCATTTTGGGGGAAAATAGAGGCAGCTTAGTAGAAGTGTGAGGATTCTAAATAAGAGTATAATGGGGCTTCCCTGGTGGCGCAGTGGTTGAGAGTCCACCTGCTGATGCAGGGGACACGGGTTCGTGCCCCGGTCTGGGAAGATCCCACATGCCGCGGAGCGGCTGGGCCTGTAAGCCATGGCCGCTGAGCCTGCACATCCAGAGCCTGTGCTCCACAATGGGAGAGGCCACAACAGTGAGAGGCCCGCATACCACAAAAAAAAAAAAAAAGAGTATAAGGGGCAATCCATTCTCTCTTTAATTTGTTTTCCAGCAGGATAAGACAAGGGCATCCATCTTCAGACGTGAAGTCCTGGTCAGTGTCCCAGGGAGCCACTGTGCATTGCTGCACAGGGCAGGGTTGGAGGGGCTAACACAGGTCAGGCAGCATATGTGCCTTGTTTTGGGAGGTAAGATGAGGCTTAAAGCTGGTAGGATATGCCCTGCATCCCCTGAGATTCTCCATCTAAAGAGTCAGTTCTTTCCTAAAACATCCTAAACAATAGAAAGTGCAGTGGAAGGGCAAGATTCCACTGGTGAATTCCCCAGAAGGCCCAACAAATGAATGACTTGGTGTCAATGGGGTGAAAGTGAAACAGTAAACATAGGAGTTTGTGCAGTCCCACACAAGTGAAGGAAGTCACCTCATCACTCTCCTGCTGACGGACAGCTTCTCATCTCTTAGTTTACCATCTTCCTCACAACTTGCCTCAGCAATTTTTGGGTCAAATTGCATGTTCAGAAGGATATTGCATGTTTCTGCTGGGGCTAAGTAGGGGTCACAGTGACACGACTCCCCTGCTATGAACTTGGAACTACAGGAAATAAGATCGCCTGATGAGACTAAATCTTTCAACTCAATGCTGATGACTCAGAGAAGAAATACGGGAAACCACTTTAAAGAGCAAATGTGTCCTTCGAACAGCAAGACTTGACTGGACCTTGATTGATGAGTTTAATGTATCTAAAGAAAAAAACATGCATCCATGAGAAGGGGAGCTCTGCTCAGTTATCAACAAGAGAACTGCATTCAATAAATATTTACTGAGTACCTACTATGTGGCAGCAATCAGCTCACATTCTAGTTGGGGAGACAGAAAATAAATGCATGTATAATCAAATGTCAGGCAGTGCTACATACGTGTCCTACAGAGAGGGTCCTCAGAGCAAACAACAGAGTCTAGTGTTCAGCTGCAGCAGCAGAGATGTGCTCCTTCAAGTTCTGTGCCAGATTTAGGAAGTATGCTTGGACCTACAGGCCCAGACCTGTGTCTCCAACATTTACTAGTGACATTTTAACCTGCTAATAGCCCTTCTTTTGATTTCCTCCTGTGCAACTTTCATGAAAACATACATAGAGGAAAGAGTACATATCAAAAGTATACAGCTCAATAAATTTTCCAAACTGTGCACACCTATGTAACCAGCACCCTGAATCCCTCCTCATGTCCCTGTTCAGCCTCTCTACTGTTACTGAACCAAATTTGGCTCTGCTCCCCCCTCTCCACCAGCATGCAGTAAAGCCAGTCTACTGACATGCAGCTGTTATAAAGGAAAGTGCAGCATTTACCACAGGGCGAAAAGCAAGGAGTACAGGTGGCTAATGCTTAAAAGACCCAAACTTCCCGGTGGCTTTCAGGGAAAGGTTTTTGAAGACAGGGTGAGGGAGAGGATTGCAGGACGTGTGATCAGCTCATGGACATTCTTCTGATTAGTTGGTGGAGAGGTAATCTGAAGTCAGCATCATCAACTTTCTGGTTCTACTAATTAGTCTAGGGTCTGTGTGCTTGTGGTCAACAAGCAGCTGACTTCTTCCCCTGGTGGGGGTTTCAGTAGCTGCAAAACAGTAGCTGCAAAACAACTCAAGGATATGGCTCAGAATATTATCTATAGCCCCTGAGGAGGAACTAAAGTTTCTTGACTTTTGTTTAACGCTTAAACTATTATTTTTGTCTTGCTTTACTGTTTTCCTTTGTTTCTGCATCCTCACTTTTCTAATTAATTTTGCTCTTTGGAACCCAGGGAAGGTCTAGGAGGCTAAAGATTTTCTACAAGCAAGAGGCACACAGAGGACATGGGGCGAGTCTGTCCCAGGAAGGTCCCATAGGGTCCTGTTCAGTTACACCACAACAAAAGATTAACCACTGTCATAACACTAACACGATCATAGATTTATTTTGCCTGTGTCTGGACTTTATATAAATGAAAATATATAGTACATACTCAGTACATAATATCTGGCTTCTTTTTCTCAATATTATGTCTGTGAGATACAGTCATACTGTTCTGTGTATTGATGGTCTGTTCTTTTTTCATTGTATATTTCATTGTACGACTATATCACTATTCATTTATCCATTCTATTTAAATGGACATCAGGGTAATTTTCACTACTCTTTTAATAAGTTATTTTTCTGCTTAAATTTGTTAGCTAGTTTCCAATGAATGCTGCCTAATACCCTTTAGTTTTAATTCTAAATTTTTATTGAATGAGAAAGTAACCAGAGAGTTGTGTTCTTTTGTAGAAATTCTTCCTTTTTAACAATGCTTTGGAAGATATGGACATTTTCTTCATCAGCTATTTGGCAAGGAACATCAACTCACTCTGTTTCAACAGTGAGCCCACATGATCAAAAACAACATTCCGTGTAGATAAAGCTCTGAATTCCTGGCTTAAATACAGTACTTTCTGGAATAACAGCTATAACTTGGGGTCTCTTGGGTTGCTACACAAGTTGGTTAGGTTTTCTCAGCAGGAGCCAATGAAATGACCGCTTCTGGGTGTGTGTCTCAGCAGTTAGGGTGGTTTACATCTTGATTGCACAAGAACAGAGGTTTTGAGACTGTGGTTTTTCCCACATTTCCCATTGCCCTGGTTATCACTCTCAGGAACTCAAGAACCTCGTTACTTGGCAAACACCATCCAGTGAAAAAGAAAATGACAGACTAAATTAAAAGACAGTCATATCAGTTATTCAATTCATCAATTACTAGGATCTTTCCATTTTGCAAGCATACATGAACACCCATCTTGTGGGAGTCTACGCTGTCTGAGCAGGGCTGTAGAAGAGAAGGATGGGCCACTCCATCTTTTCATCCTTTTCCTCTTTGGCCAGAATATATAGACTGCTGATGCAATTATTCGCTGCCTAACTTTTGAGCTATAAGTTGGATCAGCCAACTGTTGTTTCCCTTCATCATTCAAGGAGACAGACACTTGTAATAACAGTGGCAAGTGCTTACTGAGCTCTTGTTACATGTGCCAGGTACTATGCCAAGGACTCTGTGTGTGTGCCTACTTCATTAAAGGCCAATCTCTCCACTTTTTATAGCACAACTTCCTGAAAAGTTGTCTGTAGTCAGTGCCCACTTCCTCATCTCCTAGTCTTAGCTCAGCGGACTCCAGCCAGGCCTTCCTCCTCTCTATGCTAGTGAATCTGCTCATTTCAACACCATGAACAACCTCCTTTGCCAATCCAAAGGTCCCTTCAGTGTCTTCATCTTACTCATCTTCCCAATAGAATTTGACACAGTTGACCACTCCTTCCTTCTTAAAATCCTCTTCTCTCCCAGCCTCCAGGATGCTATGTTCTTCCCTTTTCCTCCTGCCTAACTGGCTGCATTGCCCCAGGGCTTTTTTTTGCTGGTTTCCCCTTCTCTGTCTGTTTCCTAAATGTTGCAATGACTGGAGGCTCTGTCTTAGGTCTTCTTATACTATCATCCATCTATACCCTATACCTAATCTCATGTTTTAAATACCATCTACATGCTGATGACTTTAGAATTTAAAATTTCTAGTCTTGATATTGCTGACCTCTCCCCTGAGCTCAAGTCCCTACAGGCCACTGTATCACCTGCTCTGTGTCACCACATGGACATCTAAGAGGTATCTCAAATTTAGTATAGACAAAGCTCTTGGTTTCCCAGTCCCCCACTTTGCCTCCCCCATCTCAATAAACAGCCCCAATATTCACCCTATTGTTGAAGGCAAACATCTAGAAGTCATCTTTAAGTCCTGTGTCCCTCTCTTTACCAAATGAATCATTGTCGAGTCCTGTTGGCAACAGCTGCATGTCAGTAGTTAATTAGAAGAGTCTTTTATTCTTTTTAACTTGATGAATTAAAAGAGAGTTTAGAAAATCAGAGGGAAAACACCCATATTTTCTCACAATCTTCTTAATTACCATTTATAGCTGTACCTTGTCTTATGGAGTAGAAACATCCTAATTTACTTTACAAGCTGCCTGATGTTGCATCTTCAGATTCTTTTCATAATTGACTTCTATAAACAAGTGTGCAATGAATATCTGCACGCACATATAGGTATTTTATTTTTATTTTTAAAATAGAAAAGCTGACATTTTTTGTTCAATAAAAAAGTTCACTGAGTGGTTGCATTAGTTGTACAATAATGGGGAAACACATACCCATTATTCTGGTGTTCAGGTATCATCCAACTCTTTTAAAACAGTTACTCTCTGAGAGCTATCAGAGCACAAAGCTGATCACTGAAGATGTAACATGGTGGATGCTTGGACTCAGTGTTCAGCTGAGGCTAGAAACTCCTCTGGACCCAGCTGCCCTGTTGCAGTGTCTTGTTCTGGGAAGGATGACTGAACTTGGCAATGAAGGCCTCCAAGCTGGAACCTTGGGAGCCAAACTGTGGACACTATTAATAAGCTCAGCCCTGAGGCATGAGATTATCAAGCTTCAAAGAACTCCTGTGGTCTGTGCCGGAGCTAACAGGGACTACAGTACAACACTGGACATGGATACCCTAGTCTGTTTCCAATAGTGAAGCAGATGGTAGTGACAGAACCAACAGTAACTGACACTGGAGGATCTGCTGTGGACCAGTCCAATTTTCTTCTTCTCTGTTCCTCTTGGGACTGAATAAGCTCCCAGTATTCTTGACCAATAAAGATGAGGGGTGGGAGAAGCCTCAAAAAATCAACACTTAACTTCCTGCTAAGAGAGCATCAGAAGTTCAAGCAACAACTAGGAAATGTGTAGTTGTACCCCACAGTGTGGAGCAGACTTGCAGGTTACATATGGGACCCTTTCCTTAGGCTATATTCCCAGAAAAGGAATTACTAATTAAAGGGCATGAACATTTTTATGACTCTTGGCCAAAAGTACAATTTTTTTCTAAAGGATGCACTAATTTCTACCATCTATTTTGCCACACCCTCTCCAGGGATGAATAATAAACTTGATTTTTTTTTTTTTTTTGGTCACAGCCAAGAATTCTTGGGAAGAATGATCAGTGTGAGAAGTGGTGGCCCACCCTCAGTGCCAAGGTGAAGGCAGCAACATTTTTAAACCCACCCATTGCCAATTGTTCTGAAGCGAACATTCCCAGGCTCCCTGCTATGTCCCTTATCCATTCTCTCAGGGACATCCCTTTGGCACCACCCCCCTCAGATCTTCACGACCTTGCCCTCCCTTCTCTGTGCTCATTAAAACCGGCATAAGAGCAGATATGACGTGAGTCAGTCACTTCTTCATGTGGCTGTAAATCAAAGTATCACCTCTTGCCCATGCCTGCATCTCAGCTAGGGTTTAGGAATGAAAGACTTTGTTCTCTGTTAAAGGAACTTTGAGCTTAAATGTCACAGACAGAGAATCCACCCGAAGCTGGACCTCTGACTTGAGGGGCAAAGGACCCTCCTGATCAGACTGCGATTCGAAGAGCATCAAGAGGCCAGAGCTTCAAAGCTGGGACCTAGAAGGTGGAGTTGGCAGGCGGAGGATAACCCACCAGAGAAGTGAGGTAGTAGAAACCGAACAGGAGATAGGAAGTAAAAGTGGAAGCTGCAGAGGTTGAAAACATGCTTCATTGATGTCGGAACTTTGCCTAGAGTCACTCCAAAGTGAGCATAACTCACTTAAAATCAAAACCTGAAAGCTGTTTGTTATGCCAACAAAGTGCAATTTAATAAATAATTGTCAATCACTCTTATATAAGATGCATGTGAGGCATGAATGGTTTTTTATCTTTTATAGTCATGACACAAGAGTTTTCAGTCCTGCTCCTGGTTGTATCATTGCATGAGCCTGGGCAAGCCTTACAATTTTGCTGGCCTTGACTTTTATTTATGAGCTATAGATAATTATGCCCTGCCTAGTGGCCTGGGGGGCTGAGGAGGATGAGAGGTGTGAACTGGGTGTTCAAGTTAAAGGTCAGATGTGGTATTCCAAGCATTACCTACTGTCAGGGTCTAATCGAGAGGAGTCCAAGATTAAATAACAGGTAGCATTGAATCCTTTCAGTTTATTGTCTAGTAATATGAATGTGTAGTTAATAGCCTGCAGCCCAGATTTGTAAGATACTAATTGGAATATAACATAGAACCCATAGAGAGTAAAGGATAAAGGAAACTTAAAAATAAGAGGCAGGAAATAAATGATATTTAATTTGGACATGTGCCTCCAATGCATCTGGAGAAGAATCAACAAAACATAGATATCAATGGAAAACCTAGAGAAATGAGCCATAATTACTCCAAAAGATATATGGACAGGAAATTGGATAGGAGCTTACAATGTTGTTTTGGGCTGCACAGAGGGCCTATTGTGCCTGCAAAGGGAAATGAGAGTTTATCTCTGAATAATCAGATGAAATTGTACATAAAATCAGGCTAAATTTTTTCATAAGACATCTCACAATTGCAGGGGTTTCTATATACTGCAGGTCAATCCATGATCCTTGGAGAGACATGGGTACAAGGTAAAAGGGTCAGCTTTACAGTCAGACATCTTTGTGGGATCTTTGTCTCTTACTAGCTGTGCAACGTTCAATGTGTTTTAACTTGTCTGTTCCATGGGTTTAGCTCAAGAAAATAGAGAGGAAAAAAACCCCTCTCATTCAAGCTTGTTGTAAGGACTACAGATGAAGTATATGAAGTTCCTGGTGCACAGGAAGTATCGAACAAATGTCAATCAGTAACGGCAGCAGGAATAGAAATGAAAGCTGACTCCCAGGTCCTCAGCCTCTGCCCATCACAGAGTCCTTCTCTGCCCTAAGTGTCCCGCAGTCCTGGTCCACACACCTGCGCTCCTCACCTGCAGCCAGTGGAGGCTCTAGCACTGTTGAAGCTTGTGTGACAGGAAAAGCAAAATGGAGTCGGTGTTGCTAAGAGCATTCTAAAATGGAGCCAGGGGGCCATTAAGGAAATGTGACTTATGCACATCTCAGCCTGGATGGAATCTGACCTTTGGACCTGATGAAGTTATCCAGAACATCTGCCAGAAACTCATGACAGCCTATCTACTTATCAGACACTTAACCGAAAAGAACTCATGACAGTTTATCTACTAATTGGACCTTATCCTAAAAAAAACTCATGATTCCTTAAGGACAAATATTTTCTGCCTTGCGTCAGAGTTGTTCACAATTCTTACCAGGCAACTTTTAAAAACCTGTGGCCTTTTGTCTTAATAAGCCTCTGACTCTTTCTCTTCCCTGGAACATCCTTTCGGGTTTACCCGAATCAGTCTCCCAAATTGCAATTCTTAGGACCCCATATAAATTATTTTCTTACTTTCAGCCTCCTACATTGCTTTTTTGGTGGACACTTGGGGAGGCAATGAGACTGGCGTAGGGGAGGTGTAGGCAACTACTGAGAGAATCAAGGTACAGCTGAACTTACTTGGTGGATGTGATCACTAGCTGGCCCACTTGCCAGCCAACACCACCAGCTACAAATCCACCTAGAGGGTTTCTTAAATGCACTTGATAGGATCAAAATCTAGGCTATTTCCCCCTTTGAAACAATGTTGCCAACAGCAAAGTACAGCACTTTCTTAGTGTCTTCCTTCTACAAATTACAGTGGGATGCATCTTAGTCACATGCTTAGCCAATTATTTTATGTGTTTGTTCATATGATGATTTTGACCACATGCTTTGCTACATGCTTGCTGTGAGTGGTTTTTTTAAAAGCTGTTAAAGACTGGGGCCCTACCACCCACTCACCAAGTCATCTGTTGGTATCAGCATGACCTCCCAGCTTCAAAGAGGTAGTTCCTAGGAAGACAAGGGCCGTTGGGGCAATATTCTTGATCCTGATACCAACGTTAACAAGGGAATCTGCTGCTCGTGTCACATTCTCCACAACAGAAATGACAGGTGTGCCCCTCAGAATCCCCAGAGACCCTGAAAAGAGGGAGAGGGGGAGCAATGAGGTTTAGAAAGGCATGACTGGAAGATCTTACCTCCCTGACTTTCCCTATCCATGAGTCCTTTATGCTGAAAGCTATTTATGCTAGCTGGATTCTCTGAATTTGGGCTTGGTATGTCGACTGAAAAAAAATGCACAACGTGAGAGTAGCGAGTTAAGTTTTATTTGGGGCAAAATGAGGACTATAGCCCAAGAGACAGCTTCTCAGATAATTCTGAGGAACTATTCCGAAGAGATAAGGGGGGAGGTCAGTATATATATGATTTGGGTGAAGGCGGATATATGCAGTCAAGCACACAATTTTGGCAGAAGATTACTGCTAGTCATAAGGGGCAGATGTCTCTGTTAATGATTTTAGTGCTTCTCTAGGTATGAGAAGATGCAAGAATTTGGCCTCATAAAATCTTCTCCTGAAAATAACTATCTATAGCCATGTTCTGCCAGTTTTTCCGAGAGCACAGAGTGCCTCATTCCTGATCTCCGCCCTGAAGTCCTTTCAGAGTGTGTTGAAAATCAATGACTGCAGTGCCTAGTGACTTCATCTTTATGGAGGCAAGATGGCGTGTGACAATTTTTCATCCACAGGTATAGTGTTGATGTTCTCTGGATGAGTCAGGATCTCTTGTCCTCACCCAAAATGTCACCATGTTGAATGGTGCTTTGCTCTCTGCTGGCTCTCTTCATTAGTTTCAGATGAGCATAGTGTAGCCTTTGGGTCAGAGGACTTATTAAAGAGGAAAAATAAAAAATAAAGCCTCTGTGTATACAGAATGGGTCAAAGCAGTAGACCAAAACTTGAACTATAAGAAAGGGAAATTGGGGAGATAGGGAAGATGAAGTTCAGAATTTTTATTATGACCAACTTCTCAAAAGCTGGCAAAAAAATTGAAGCTGGAGTAGAGAATGTAAAGAAATTTACAAGTAGTTGCTATTTTAGCTAAGTTGAGGAAAAAACATTGAACTTCAAATGAAAATAATGTTCAAAGATGAACACAGGGCCCATTCAAGATGTGGAGGAGTGATGAGCAGGGAAATACCTGCAAAAAGAGACTAGATGTTATTTGAAAAAGAAGTGGGACTCAAATAAAGGTACACACACACTCACACACAGATAAAACAAAATATTTTAATGATTTCCCTTTCCTGTGGTCTACTTTAGAATTCACCCACAAGCCATTTGCTTTTGTGGTTATTCAAATTTTGTTTCTCTTCTTACTACCTCCTACCGTGTATTCCTGATTCCCAGAGTTTGGGCTGAATAAGGGAGAGGAAGTGAAATTCAAATCACTATATTTTATCCATTGGCCTTTTGGCTAAGAGATATGAGGGGTGAAGAGGTGCTTGTAGCTAAATTGTGGTTTGTAGAACGTGCGGGTGTTGTTTATTTTTGTCTTTAACTACTGTACCCATATTAGCCCATTTTACCACATAAGTCCTGTTGGGGCAGGAAAGAGAAAGACTCAACAAACATTTGTTGAATGTCTTGACTCTGCTTTGCTCCTTCTCTTTATTATTCCTTAGCAAAGTCTTAGCAACTTCCCCAAACAATATCCATGCTAAAGCCTAATTAATCCAGTCCTCAATAATGTGCTAACCATTAGTTGGGTAAAAAGTGGTCTAGGGCTTCCCTGGTGGCGCAGTGGTTGAGAGTCCGCCTGCCGATGTAGGGGACGAGGCCCGCGTACCGCAAAAAAAAAAAAAAAAAAAAAGTGGTCTAAAGTTTATACCATCAAAACATCAAAAGATTTTATAACATGTTCTTTAGTGTCAGCAACAATGTAAAAAAGAGGAATTCTAAACTACTCAGGAGGATAAGCTATTTTCAAATAGTTCAGCAGTAAATATTTGATACCAACAAGAAACATGCTAAATGCAAATGGGATTTCTCAGTGCATTAAAGCAAATCAGTAAAGACCTTAATCTGGGAATGCTGAGGACACTTTTTAAGCCACTAATTCATGTCATTACATATACATATTAGTTATAACAATGCATCCTTTTTGTCATTTTCAATATTTCAGGTCACTCACTAACCTGGTCTGCCCTTCAATCATTTTAAGTCTGAATAAGTGAGGTTTTACTATTATTTACAAAACTGTATAAGAAGGCAGGAAGAAGTATGTTTATCTAATATTGGGTGTTTCTTTCTCCTTGTTTAATCTGGAAAGGAGGGAAAAAAAGAAAAATTCTGTCCAGCAAAATGACTTAGGGCTGGATAAAAAGACAAGTGTTTCTGAGGTCCGTAAAGATTGCAAATGTGATTTGAAAAAGAGAAGAGATCCAAGAAGTTAGAAAGCCCAGCTCAGTGTAGAAAGTGTCTTCTATTAGAACACAGATTCCAATTTCATCCTACCAAGCTGGGGATAATCATCAGGGAAGCTAAAGTCCCTTCCAGGCCAAGAATTCCCCATGATCTGGGGAGAAACTCAACCCACCAGCATGTATTTGGAAAGGCACTAGCCACATCAGGCTCCCAAAGAGCCCTACACTTTAGGGTTTTGGGGAGAACCCCAAGTTATCAAGGAGAGATAGACCTCCTATCTCTACCCTTGGTGGTAAGCATTGTTTCAGAGTCATCAAAACAAACATATGCTTTTTTTTTCTGCTTTGCAAACTGGACAGCTGAAAGAGAAGGCAAAGATAAAAAGAAAGACATATAGTATATTCCAGGGGTCTCACATTTTTAGAGCCTCTTCATGTGTGACTCTACATTCCACTGAGGTCAAGTCTGCCTTCTGAAAGGCTTATCACTCTATATTCCAAATTCAACTCAGTAACTTGTTCAACTTTGACTGAGAGACATTTTTAAGTGAAGTCCCCAAAAAGCATAAAATTTTAGATATGGCAAAGGCAATTAATATCTACATAAAACTGATACACATGCCTGATTCAGAGGAGGAAATTGACCTCTGTGTATTTTCTACTATTAAAAATAATGTGGCTTAATAAACAGGCTGCAGTGTGTCAGCCTTTTCTTGGCTCTTGGAGAGAAGAGAGGTTATGAGAATCTACTAGATTATATTATGTTCATTCCTATCCCTGTGCCTCTGTTCATGCTGATTTCTTTGCCTGGATTTCCACTCTGTTTCTCATTTAAGGTCCCACTACAAGTTCAATTCCTTTGTGAATCCTTCCCACAAACTCTTGCCCACAAGCTTCTCCCCTTTTTCTCTTTCTTAGTATCACTAGTTCGTATAACGCCTTCTTTAATACTAGATCATACAGTAAGTTTTGTTTTAGTACATATGTCTCTCCTCCCCCCACCCCAATTATTTTTTAAGTGTTTCTAAGGCCAGAATTTGTTTTCCCTCTCTCTAAATCTCTCTCCTCCTGACATCTCATTCCTGTCTCTCTCTTAATTTTCTGTGCTAGGAAACTAATGATAACAAATATTTCCTGCATATGTACTATATGCCAGTAAATGTACTAAGTGATTTACATGCTTTATCACAGAATACATGTAGAATAGTCACCAAATTAAATTGAATTTAGTTGAAAAAATTTAATATGGTTTATACATCCTTGGTCAGTGAATCACTTGCTCCAATCTTTAACCATCCTCTTCCTTACCTTTTCACTACTCTTGGAAGTGTCACCTCCAGGGATACTTCACAATCCCACCATCAATATCTCAGGGGTTGCAGTTAGGGCAGCTCAAAAGAAAATCAAATTCAGTTATTTGAGTACCAAGTACATGACAACAAGATGGCCTTCTAACTGGGATGGTCATTAAGTTCTGGACTAAACACCTCTCAGAGAAAACAGTAAGAGAGAATGCCAAGTAGGTGCTGATATCCAGTCTATGACATGCCAAAGCAGTTAAGTTCCATTTTCACCCACTCACAATTCAGTTCCCCATCCTCCCTTCCCAAGCCATTCTTGTCTTCCTCATACACCCTCACCTGGTTTCCCCTGACCCTAAGTCCTAAAAGAAGCCTAATTCGCTTCCAGATCCTGCTTCCCTCCATGAAAATAAAGGACAAGACAATAACTGTATCTAGTTCTTCTTTAAGATGTCAAACTGACTTGATTTCCAGCTGAAATTAAAACTGGCCAGATGAGGTGATTTTAAGGAAATGTTCATTCTTATTTTGACCACCAAATCAGCACAACAGACCATTGTATATATAAATCCACCCAAAGTCAGTCAGTTAAATAGACAATGCCTAGAGCTATAGATACACTATCTACATGACTCCGTCAAATGAACCTTTATTCATTTGTTTAGTCTATAGCAGAAAGCCAACTGCCTTACTTCAGTTCAGAGGGGGAATGCGGAGATATTGTACAAACTACATGCAGTTTTCCAAGCTTCAGGAAATTTGAACTGAAACATGGACTAAAAAAGCCCATAGTACATTTACATGTTGAGCTGTTGTTTAAACCCTTTTCATATGTGATGAGCTCATATTCAAAATGTTTTGACTCAACATTCATAAGGGCTTGGCAAGGACTCGTGGGGAGGAGCGCCCTGTCACGGGAAATAGGAGAAAAACAAGGCTGCCTCAGCACATTCCCAGGCCTTCATGGGCCAGGGTTTCTGTTATTAAAAAAAAAAAAAAAAATCAAATAGAGACTCTCTCCTCTCAATCCAACACTAATTCCAAGGTTACAATAAGTCAACAGTCACTTTTCCCATGGCTTCCTATTACAGAGTGTCTCAACAAAGTATATACTTAGTATATTAATATATTAATATATGTTTTAAAGAGTAGAGCAGTTAGACATTAACTAATATCTGTTTTGGTTATGCTAAAGTCACACATGTTTTTAAAAGCCACCATTTCAGAGTGGACCACATGCAAGATACATATTGCCTTAATAAATACATTTAACTTCTGAAAGGGATTCACATTTTCCTAGGACGCACAGTTCTGAGCGAGTTTATAAAGGCCCAGAGTCGTTCGCTCTAAGGGTGATAGGTCTGGTATTCACCAGCATATATGCCTCACAGCTTGGATCGAGCCACAGATTTACTCTCAGATGCCAACATTTCTTGAAAAAGTCCTTAGAAGGGACTATCAACACAGTTCATACATAAAGTTTTCACCCTAAGAAAGACTTTCTATTCTTGTGTTTCAGTTGAACCTGTAGGTAATCCAAGTTAAAGAGCTAAAATGGCTGCAGTGAATGGTCCACATGGAACGCCGTGCTGAGCGATATAGACTTCATATTTCCATTAATGGGGCATCCAGTAACGTTCTAAAAGTCTGTTTGAGGCTATTAATCCAGCAAGAGTAGGAAGATGGATTCAAGGGAGTAGACACTCTGGGGAGATGTAGGGAGAAGATCAAGGCAGAGGGATGCTTAGGAAGAACTGAGAAGCCCTGGTAACTGAACAGATATAGAGGATAAAGAAGAGAGGTGGAAGGATTTCCCTGGTGGCTCAGTGGTTAAGACTTTGCGCTCCCAATAGTTTCGATCCCTGGCCAGGGAACTAGATCCCACATGCGTGCCACAACTAGGAGTTTGCATGTCACAACTAAGGAGCCCATGTGCCACAACTAAGGAGCCCTCAGGCCGCAACTAAGGAGCCCGCAAGCCACAACGAAGGAACCCTCCTGCTGCAACTAAGACCCAGTGCAACCAAATAAATAAAGAAATATTTTTTAAAAAATAAAAAGGAAGAGAGGTGGATGGTATACAGGGATGACATCAAGGTTTCTAGCCAGAGAGCTGGGAGTGTGATGCAATCATTGACAGAAACAGCAAACCAGGAGTAGGAGCCAGTCAGCAATGAATTAAGAAGAGGGTTGAACTCAAAGAATCTTAAAGCTGGGACAGATCTTAAAGAAGACACCAAGCCCAACTTTCTACTTCCTCTATGTACCGATATCTCAGAGGCAAAACTGAGGCCCAGAGTGGAGAGCGTAAAGACTCATTGAAGGTTTCACAGCCAGTTGACATGAAATACACACTAATACCGACTCTTTGGTCTCTTGGTTCTTTCTGCCCTGTGATCATTCAATTGTCCTGTGCAAAAGCTAGAAATCTTTCAGTTGCAAGTGATAGAAAACCCAACCCAATTTGACTTGCACAGATAAAGAAATCTATAGGCTCGTATAGCTTTAAAGTCCAGAAGCTTCATGTGACACTTGGTTCAGCAACTCAACAATGTCACTAAGTACCTAGTTTCTTTTTGTCTAGTCTCTGCTCAACATCCTGAATGGTTCCAAGATGGATGTGAACAGGTCCCTGGGCTGTAGGCTTACTCATTCATATCCAGCAGGAAGGAGAGAAGATATTTGTTCTGGAATTCTAAGTAAAAGTCTTGAGACTTACTCCGATTGGATCTGCTCACTCACATGTCCACCCAGAACCAATCACAATGACCAGGGAGTCAATTATGCTGATCTGGGTCACACGCTTCACCCCTGGAATCAGATTTCATAGAGCCAAATGGATCCCCAAACTGAAATGAGGGTTATAAGGAAGAGAATGATAGAAGATATAGGACCAACTATAGGACTGTTACACATTGGTTGTCTAAATCTCTCTTTTTCTCCATATCAAGTTTATAGCTTTTGTGTTAGATACAATGATTAAGTGGTTTGCTCAAAGTTTCAAAAATATATTATACAGAAATCAGAATCTCCATACTCACCATAGTATTGAGAAAAGGGAGCAGGGGTTTAACAAATATGTGAAAGGGAAAGAAAAGTAATCAGAGTCATTAGGCTCAAACTCTAGGCAAATGCAACCAAGTCTTTCCCCTGAGATATATTTTAGGCAGCATTCTCTAAAGCCAAGTAAAGTCTGAGGCGGCTGTGTGCTGGGGCCTTTTCCCCTCACTTCATTTGTGGGCTGGCTTGCTGATTGGTGACCCTACAATATGAAGCCTCTTGTCACTCTGACATCAATGATGAGTGGTGTTGCAAGGCTTGGTATGGCTTTGATAATTACTTAAAAGTGACTCTAAACTACCCAGTTGTTGTGTTTTTTTCCTACACCATTGTCTAAGGAAGTCTTTAGCAACCACTGGACCATGCTTCTGAGAAACATTTGACCACAAGTGTCTTAGATTCAAAACACATTAATATATATGTATTTATGTATTACGTTTGGTTCCCAAGCCCAGTATCATAGAGGTAGGAGGTGCTCTGGTCCCAGGCTTAGACTCCTAATAATGACCCCACGTGGGGAAGAGCATCTTGCAGCCTCTGACACGGGCAGTTCTTACTTGGTGAAGGGTTTCTTTTTCGGGAAGCCAGAGCTGCTATTCCGTGGCCTCTGAGGCACCATTCAAGAATGGGAGGTTGATTTTATGGTTGTTTTGCTTTCATTTATTTTCATCTGGTACCTGGCACCATGGCCATCATTCCATGTTTGTCTTGGCTCCTGACTCCAACCAATTCTTTGCTCACCAGTGGTTTCTGAAGTCTTTCTCGTGTCATTTCCCAGTATGGCTCAAACTGCCTTGTGAATTAGCAGAAAGAAGAAATGGCCCCAAGGGACATGGTCTTGAAGCCCCATGAGGAGAGACACAGCCACATGATTCCCTGTAAATGAAGTATGAATGAGGCCATATGTTCAGAAGAGGGAAAGCTAGCATAGGTCTAGCATGATCAACTGCTTTGTATTCCAAGGCGAACACACACCTCTTGCAAGAAGGGAATCCTACCATGTTACTCTCTGAGTGAATAAAGTTCACTTTTGCAAGAAAGAAGTTCAGCGTGTATTTAGGAATGAACGTGTGTGCATGGATGTGTGGGCACATGCATATTTGCTTTATTTTTTTTTTTAATTGAAGTGTAGTTGATTTGCAATGCTGTGTTAGTTTCTGGTGTACAGCAAAGTGATTCAGATATATATGTATATACACATATATTGAATATCTAAAATAATATATATTATTATTTTCCATTATGGTTTATTACAGGATATTTAATGTAGCTCCCTGTGCTGTACAGTAGGACCTTGTTGTTTATCTATTTTATATATAATAGTTGGTATGTGCTAATTCCAAACTCCTAATTTATCCCTCCCCCACCTTCCCCTTTGTTAACCATAAGTTTATTTGCCTTAAAATATTAAATATTTAAATTAATATTAAGTTATTTTAAAATTAAAATAAATTATTAATATTAAATTAAAATATTTTCTGTTAACTGCTGACAACAGCAATCCCAAAAAACCAGACCCCCTGTTTCTCCCCACTTGGAAATGGCCTGTTTGCCTCCTGGAGCAGGGACTGAGGTGTTCCCTTTCCTCACTGGCCTGGCCTCTCCAGTCTCTGAAGTCTGCATGTCCTGAGCCTTCCTTCCCAGACTCTCTGCTCCTGTCATGCAAAGTTACTCAACGCCCAATAGTGGCTGTTCCCACCATGTTCCCTTTGAGTGTATGGGTCCCTCTGCACTGCCACTACGCGGCAAAGTAGGGGAAAGGGCTCCACATTTACATCCCCAGCCTTGGGAACCAGACCTTCCCCCTCCCCTGCCTCACACCAACCCTTGCTGGCCGGTTCGCTGTAGCCCAGCATGTGCCATTTCTCCTCTTGGCCAAATTTCACGACACAGACTCTACACAGTTTAGAACTATCAAGAGTAGTGCTTCATCTTTTTCAACCCACTTCAAGCTTAGGTTTAAATCTACCAAACCAGCTCTTCTTTTATCTGCTTTATCATTAAGATCCTTTTCTCTTTGGGGTCTTTGTTAATACTGCTTGATACGGTATAAGAGACAAGCCTTGTTTATGACAGTCTGATTTACCGAATCTTCTTCTATTTTCTCCTCTGGGAAATAGTGATAATACTGACTCACTGTCTGCTTCCTGGAGCTGCTGTGAGGAGTAAGAGAAATTACATGTGAAATTCCTCACTTGGAAACTGATTCATAACTGGGGCTCAATAAATATTAATAACACTCTCCTGCCACCACTAACCACATTTACTGTGACTAAAGTAGATTCAGAATGGCAAGTCACACTCTACAACAGTGCTTCTCAAGCCCTGGTGCACAATGCAATTACCTGGGGAGCTTTAAAAGTACTTGTGTCTGGGAGCCACTCTCTTGTCCCACCTTTAAATATCTGAAGCGTTGGACCTCCTTATTTCTTGTTAGGTAATATTTCTGCTGCCACACCAGACATGTGGTTTTCTCCCTCTGGCTCCTCTCATTCTTCCCTTTCCACTAAGCTTTGGGGAGGTCTGTTACACAGCAATAGAAGCATACCTTGGAGATATTGTGGGTTTGGTTCTAGACAAGCACAATCAAATGAATCTCTTGGGTTTTTGGTTTCCCAGTGCATAGAAAAGTTACGTTTACTTTATACTGTAGTCTATTAAGTATGCAATAGCATTATGTCTAAAACAACCTTGTACATGTCTTAATTTATTGCTAAAAAATGCTGACCACTGTCTGAGACTTCAATGAGTCATAATCCTTTTGCTGGTGAAGGGTTTGAAATATTACAAGAATTACCAAAATGTGACACAGACACACGAAGTGAGCAAATGCTGTTGGAAAAATGGCGCCCATAGACCTGCTCAACGCCGGTTGCCAGAAACTTTCAATTCATTAAAAAATGCGACATTTGCAAAGTGCAAAGCAAAGTGCAATAAAACGAGGTGTGCCTGTAGATAACTAACATACTCCTCTTATCACAACATGGCACTGTTATGTCCCTCACTTTCAGATTTTCATTTTTGTGTGACTTGTTTCTCAGGAATAAGGTGGTCATTAAATTTGCACGACTGGATATATTAGTGGGTCCCTCTATGACTTTGATATATCTCCCTTGTCTGTTAGCTTTATTAAAAATGACTGTCTTCTTTATTAGTCATTTATTCTCATTGGTGGGCCCATCTTGAGATTCCATCTCTGAAAAAATGAAAGATTACCTCCCCTCTCTAGATATTGGGTAATTCATCAGTGTGGAACACATCCTGGAGCCCTCCTTCTGTTCACTAACCCCTTCCTACCTCATCATTAAACGTGATCACAGAGGCTGATGAGTCCTTTCTGTTCTTGGAACAGGTTCTACTTTTTCAGGGACACCTTGCTGACTCCCAGGTCCCTGTGTTTATTCTCTCCTGCTTGGGCAGAGAGGAACAAATACAATACTTTAAAACAGACATGTATTTAATATTTTTAAAAATAATACCTACATGTTCTAATATACTCTTCTATTCACCTTTCTTTTATAACTATATTTTTATGCATGTATTATTTTGGAGTATTATTATGAACCCATAGCCTTTCACAGACTCACCCTGTGCCAACTTGCCATACCTGGTTTTATTAGTTGATGTTCACATCTGCACATCTGGGCTAATAGAAACTCCTCAAGCATTGCTCTGATAGTCTTGAAAGATCCTTGTTCTTAGACCACAGCAATGAGATGTTTCAAGCCTGACTGATTTTCCTGTCCCAAAACTGGAATCAGTTAACTTCCAAGAAATTCTGATTGCTTTGAGCAGTCAGAAAAGAATAGTATTAGAAATGACAATCCAAGCTTCTCGCTGGTATGTTGTAGAGGGGAGAAGTGCTAGGCCCTTGGCCGTTGCTGCTTGGGGCCTGTTTTGTGACAGAGCCAAATAAGATGGTTTTTAGGGTAGGAGTTCATACTGATTTTCCTGATACAATGTGTTATGTTGTTATTCCTTGTTCTAGAAAAATAGAGTGGATATTCCTAGAAAGCCTAAAGGTAGGTCGTTTCCCAGCCGGGCAGTGAGGCGGAGGCCCCCAGAGACACTGGCTCCTCAGGACGAGGTTACACAGCTTTGTCCTCAGGAGAGGAGAGCCGTGAGGCTCACAGCTTCCTTGATGGCACCGCCTGGCCACCTGGTTCCTTCCCAGAGCTGCGTTTCTTTCTATCAGGATTAACGTTTCATCTCCAATTTGCTTCTTTACTCCTCCAAGCTCTTTCTTTGACTCCAAGCAGCCCCCCTGCACCACTATACAGTGCCAACTGCCCGGTTTGGTCAAGACTGAGAGGGTTTCCAGGAGGCAGGACTTTCTGTTTTCAAACCAGGATAGTCCGGGGTCAACAAGGATGAGTTGGTCTTTCCATCACCCGTGGGCAAAGGACCTCATCACTTCTGTACAGAGTGAGAAAAAGATGCTTTGAACTCTGCTTAGTAGCATCTTAAAGGAAGGATGGAATAAAAACATGTTTAGGATTTACATGGAAGGCAATATTCATGTGAATTTAAGAGTCAGGCTGCAGTATTCTTCAGCACATACAGCCAAAATAATTACATGAAAAACTGGAAGAAGCTGAGCTGGTTAAGCTAGTAAACACACAGCTGTGAACAATCTTCTTAATCAAAAAGCCCTGGTCTTTGGGCTACAGAGCCTGGTTTTCCTTCCCTATCTCAGAGGGCCCTATAGAAGGTAGGTGTGAAAAACCAGTGAGAACAGAGCAGATTCTCAAGGGGGGAAAGGTGTAGAAAGTAAAGGCTTTGTAAGTCCATACTCTGAAATTGGGCCCCATATCAGTGGTTAAGAGTTTAAGTGAAGGTATATTCCACTGTACTCTCATGAATATTGGTCTTACAAACCACACTGCACTCAGAGCCTTGGCCTGCCCAAGAGCTGAGTGTGTTAATTAACTCTGAGCAACTCCTAAGAGGGCCAGAGGACAGCTCCTGGGGCCTTGTATGAAGCACTGGTAGCTTGAATTGGAAGAGCCCCACCCTCTCCCACCCCTGGGATAACCTGGTCCAACCTCCCCTTACAGATGAGTAAACTGAAGCCTAGAGATGTAGAGACTTACCCAAAAGACAGAGCTGGACACTGTTGAAGTTGGAATTTAGAATCCAAATTTCCTGACTCTTTCCACTAAATAAATCCCACTCTGCTCTGCTGCTGCTCCAAATGTGTGTCTTGTCTGTCAGAGAATTCCCATAAAGGAACCAAAGAGAGTTTGAATACTGAGAGAGAGCTACTCTTCTGGACTTCTAATCTCTGAAGAACACATTTTACCAAAGGAAGAGAATTGTGAAATCATTTGGCCTATTACATGAGGCTTCAATAAGATTCAAATAATTTCAGCTGAATTCTTGCTAATCAACAGTACAGCCTTGACCTTAGCAAACACATCAGGCAAATGGAGTGGATTCAGTTACACAATTATCTCCTCTTTGGTCTCTTTAGGCCTAAATGAAAGGAAATTGCTTTACCACCATTCCTAGTGAGGAAATTCACATCACAGAGAAACAAAAGCTGCCATTCTTTCTAAACACTGCACGTCTCATCTTAGGATCTTTGCTCTGGCTGTCCCTTCTGCTTGTTTATCGCAGAGCTTCAGATGGCTTCCCCCTCATCTTTGGTTCTCAACTCAAATACTCTTTCTCCAATAAGCCTTCTCTTGTTGCCTCAATTAAAGCAGTTCTAGGGCTTCCCTGGTGGTGCAGTGGTTGAGAATGTGCCTGCCAATGCAGGGGACACGGGTTCGAGCCCTGGTCTGGGAAGATCCCACATGCCACAGAGCAACTAGGCCCGTGAGCCACAACTACTGAGCCTGCGCTCTGCAACAAGAGAGGCCGCGATAGTGAGAGGCCTGCGCACAGCGATGAAGAGTGGCCCCCGCTTGCCGCAACTAGAGAAAGCCCTCGCACAGAAACAAAGACCCAACACAGCCAAAAATTAATTAATTAAAAAAAAAAAAAGCAGTTCTATGCTCAGCCCCAGTCACGCATCATCTGTAGTAGGTTGAGTGTCCCCCCAGAATTCATGCTTAACCAGAATCTCAGAATGTGACCTTGTTTGGAACAGATGTAATTAAGGGAACTATTGAGATAAGATCATACTGACTAGGATGAGCCTTAAATCCAATGAGCGTATCCTTGTAGGAGACAGAAAAGTACACACAGAGACAGAGAGAAGGCCATGTAAAGATGGAGGCAGAGACTGGAGTGATGCTGCCACAGACCAAGGAACACCAGGGGCCACCAGGAGCTAGAAGGGGCAAGGAGAGAGTCTCTCTTAGAGCTTTTTGATAGAGTGTAACCCTGTCGACATCTTGATTTCAGACTTCTGGCCTCCTGAAATATGAGAGAACATCCTATTGTTTTAAGCCACCAAGCTTGTGATAATTTATTACAGCAGCCCTAGGAAACTAATACACCATCATGCTACCACCCACATTATCTTCTCCACAGCCCTTAACCACTTGTGGTTTCTTCACAGCTGTTCCCATCTTCCATCTCTTTCTTCTTCATAGAGACTCCTGCTTGTTTGGGGGTGTTTATCCATCCTGTGTGTTCAGAGAAAATGAGCCCACCCCTGACCTGGGGGCAGAAGAGTGACTAGTCTAAATCCAGTATAGTCATTTCACTCCTCTGACCATGATGGATTTCAACATGGGCATAAAATAAACCCCCGGACAAGCAGTAAGAGGAAGTCTGTGGTGAGACCTCTGATTGTCTTAGTCTGCTGGGGCTGCCATAACAAAATACCATGGATCAGGTGGCTTACACAACAGAAATTTATTTTCTCAAGATTCTAACAGCTGAGAAGTCCAAGATCAAGGTGCCAGCTGGTTTGGTTCCCAGTGAGGGCTCTCAGCCACCACCTCACTGTGTGCTCACTTGACCTCTTCTCTGTGCACATGCAGGAAGACAGAGAGAAAGCAAGCTCTCTGGTGTTTATTCTTATAAGGGCACTAATCCCATCCTGAGGGCACAGCCTCATCACCTCATCTAACCCTAAGTATCTCCCAAAGTTCCTGTCTCCAAATACCACCCCCATTAGGGTTAGGGCATCAACATGTGAATTTGGTGAAGACATAATTCAATCCATAGCAATGGTCATAAGAGATGCAATGAGGAGAAGCAACCATTCCTGTTTGGGGATATAACTATGTGAAGAGGTGGTACTTGGAGCTACAGGAACCAAACTGGTTCATGAGAGATAACCCCAAGGAGGAAGCCAACATGCTAAGGGTGGCCATACAGTGGATGGAAGAGCTAGGTCTTCAGTTACACTGTTGGGTCTATGGATTAACCATCTCTGGAATGGCCCTCTCTGGGTTGTTTCTTGTTTGGGAACATGTCTCTGTGTGTGTGTGTGTGTGTGTGTGTGTGTGTGTGTGTGTGTGTGAGTGAGTGATTATCCTTTAGGCCACTTGAAGTTGGATATTTTGTAACTTGAAAGCATCCTAAGTGATTCCTTGGTATCTATAGTTATGGAATATTATCTATTTCATTTCTTTGTGTGCTTCTGTGTTCCACACGTTGGGGTGTAGGCTCCTCAACAGCAGGGTTCATCCGCCTTGCTCCTAGGACTCTCTAGTTTTTAGTCTATGCTTAGCACATAGCAGATGTTCAGCAAATATTTGCTGAATGGTCTTACTTTGACAATTCTTCCTAAATATGTTCCCTTATATTCTTACCACCATCACCTTAGCGTATCTTTATTGGCCCACACCTGGACTATTGCTAAAGGCTTCTAACTCATCACCCTCCCAACTTCTTCCCCCATAGAGCATATTAAACTCCTCTATTAGATTAACTTTATTAAAATCTCTGGTGGATACATCTCTTGCCTTTTTGAAAACATTTGGTGGCTCCCCAGTGCCTGCAGAATAAAATCCCAAATCCTTCTATCTTTCTTAAAACCCTCCATAACATGACTCTCATCTACCTTGCCAGTCTTAGCTTTGTGGATTGTCTACACTGACCGTCCACTCCTGGCAAACTGATCTTTCTACTGTCCCCAAACTTGGCTTTCACTTTTCCTCATACATGTCTCTGTCACATCCATTTCTCTGCTAGGGAGCTTCTCCTCCTCACAATTGAACTTGTCCACATTTTACTCATCCTTCAAAGTATGGTTCCCATCACAAAAATCTCGCCTCTTCCATGGAGTCAGTCCTGACATGGCCCCACAGGACATAATGTCAGAGAGACTCTAGCACCATTATTCGCACACATAGTCATGTTGCCCTGGTGTGTGTGTGTGTGTGTGTGTGTGTGTGTGTGTGTGTGTGTCTCCCCATTGGGATTGTGTGCTCCTGGAGAACAGGAGCCATGTTTCAAAGTTGTTGGGTTTTGTTTTGTTTCGTTTTTAAAATTTATTTATTTATTATTTTTGCCTGCATTGGATCTTTGTTGCTGTGCATGGGCTTTCTCTAGTTGCGGCAAGCAGGAGTTACTCTTCATTGCAGTGCACGGGCTTCTCATTGCAGTGGCTTCTCTTGTTGCGGAACACAGGCTCTAGGTGCGCAGGCTTCAGTAGTTGTGGCACTCGGGCTCAGTAGTCGTCACACACGGGCTCTAGAGCGCAGGCTCAGTAGTTGCGGTGCACGGGCTTAGTTGCTCCACGGCATGTGGGATCTTCCCGGACCAGGGCTCAAACCCGTGTCCCCTGCATTGGCAGGTGGATTCTTAACCACTGCGCCATGAGGGAAGTCCCTGGTTTGTTTGTTTGTTTTATTTTATTGAAATATAGTTGATTTACAATGTCATGTTAGTTTCAGGTGTACAGCACTGTGATTCAGTCATATATACGTTTGTGTGTGTGTGTGTATATATATATATATATATATATATATATATATATATATATATATTCTTTTTCAGATTCTTTTCCCTTATAGGTTATTACAAAATCAAAGTTGTTGTTTTGTTTGTCTCTTTGTTTTAGTTTTGTTTTTAGTGTCGTTTTCTGATTTATCCTTCCAGGGCCTTGAATGATATATAGAATAAGTGACAATATGTGAAATAAATGACAGATAGCCTGTGTTACACAAACAGATACACAGCATGATTCTCTGCTGGCTCCGACCCTAAAGCCTCCCCAAGTCCCCCTGGGAGTCTCCCCTGGAACTTAGGTGTGTTCTTACACAAGTCCTCTCAGCCACTACCCACTGGAATGCAGTCTTCATGTGGCTTCTTGGACAACATTACCAAATGGATTCAGAGGTAGAGAAAAGGGCAGAAGGTGGGTGCAGGTAGGACTGAGATAATTTGAGGAGACTCAAGAAATACCTCTTTGGGACTCCCAGAAACAACTGGGGAAACATTTGGATTGTCCCACACAATCAAGTGAGGAGAGTCAGAAGAATATGCTGCCTTACTTTGGGGTCCCCACTACTGCCACCCTCACTCCAGGACTTGCTTCCTGCTGTTGGCTGCCTGGAGTCACAGGGAACCCAAACCACATGTCACTGACTTACCTCTGCAGACAGAGAGCATACACCTTCTACACACACACAAACACCTAGATCGTTCTCGGAACCAATATTCCTAAGCAGGGCTGCGCTGTCCTCCCAAAGTCACAGAGATTTTGCAGAACCACGAATTCAGTTCTGTGAGCTGCACCTCTGCCCCAGGATTCAGACGAAGCCAACAAGTGCTGACTCAGAATGAAATCTAGCCCAGATGCCTTACTGTCCTGCATTTTCCTCTGTCCATCTCTTGGAAGTTATCTTCTTTACCCTCAAACAACCTCCCTCCTTGCCCCAAACACCCTCCTCTCTCTCACCTTTGCATGCTCACAGGCCCTTTCGATTCCACAATAAGTCATTTCAATACAAGGCTTATTTTTCACTTTGAAACTTTAAAACTTGAAACCCAGGGATCAAATATTTACCCACTGTCAGGTTGAATCTGTTCACTGTGGGGTGCTGCACCACTGAATTTTGCCCGTGCGACCATCTGGTTGAAATACAAGTGAATGTGAACGTTCTATCTAAAATACTTCTTCAGGGCTTTTCCTGGTGGCGCAGTGGTTAAGAATCCGCCTGCCAATGCAGGCATCAGGGGTTCAAGCCCTCATCCAGGAAAATCCCACATGCTGCGGAGCAACTAAGCCCGCGAGCCACAACTACTGTAGGCCTGGGTACCTAGAGCCCGTGCTCTGTAACAAGAGAAGCTACCGCGATGAGAAGCCCGCGCACCGCAATGAAGAGTAGCCCCCGCGCACCGCAACTGGAGAAAAGCCGTGAGCAGCAACGAAGACCCAATGCAGCCAAATAAATAAATAAAATTTTTAAGTGGGTAGGTTTAAAAAAAAAAAAAATAAAATAAAATAAAATACTTCTTCATGAAATACTCAAGTCATCAAATAATTGAAAGCCTAGACCGCTGATAAGGTTGTAAACCTGTGAAATTCTCTCAGTTGTCAGAAGTAGTTTGAAATTAAACTGAAAAACATCTTATGGTGTCTAAGGAACAGATGTTAATTGTGGGAAGAGCTACAGAGAAAACGATGTCCTCCTGTAAGGTGCCAGCATTCTTCCTTAGAGTTCTTCCAAGGTCAGAGGGCTGATCACCTCTTTGCTGCCATCCATGGTCCCTGTGCGGCTGGGAAGAGCTCATTCACCAGCAAGTTTATTTCCAAATAGTAGTTTACCATAACATACATAATTTTATTTTCTGAAAAAATACTTCAACCTTGTATATTGACCCAAGCTAACTATAAACATACCAAAGAAAAAGGTCCCATATAATCTGGCCATTTATGGACATAGTACCTGGGGGGAAACTTTAAATTAAATTCTCTATGTCATAAATTAAGAAATTTCTCTATAAGAGCTCCTGTTGAATTATAACTGACAACAGTATGAGTAGCACAGTCACACCACTGAATTCTTTCCAGCTCCAGATCCGTGATTCACCCACTCCCACATGTCCTCTCTTCCTGAAATTAGAAAACTTTTCTTAATAAGTGTCACTTATGGGATCCTAATGGGAGATATAAGAGGGGAAATTTCAATAGCTATTCCAAGACTTACAACATTGTAGGGAACAAATGTTGGATTTAAAGACTAAAAATATAGGATTGAGTGCAGCTTCCACCAGATACTGGGTGTGTTACCCTGGGAAAGTCACTTGCCTTCTTTGAGCTTCAGTTTTCTCATCTGTTAATTGTTCAATAGGTTCAGTCATTTGCAATCATTTTTATTATCTTCTCAAGTCCCCTTTAGCTATTGTGATAGAGAGATGACTGGATAGATAGATGGAATGGATAGAGAGATAGATAGATAGATAGAGGGTGGAAGAGATGGGAAGGTAGATGGAGGGATAGAAAGCATTATGAGCTGAATTGTGTCCCCTCAAAATTCATATGCTGGAGCCTTAACCCCAGTACCTTAGAATATGACTGCATTTGGAGATAGGGTCTTTAAAGAGGTAATTAGCTTACAGTGAGGTCCTTTGAGCGAGCCCTAATCTAAAATGACTAGTGTCCTTATAAGAATAAGAAGTTGAGACACAGATAAACACAGAGATAAAGTGGCCACTTACAAGCCAAGGAGAGAGTCCTGAGAAGAAATCAACCTTGATCTCAGACTTCTGGCCTCCAGAACTGTGAGAAAATAAGTTTCTGTTGTTTAGGCCACTTGGTCTATGGTAATTTGCTATGGTAGCCCTAGCAAACTAGGATAGATGATGGATAGATTGATGATGATGATGATGATAGATGATAGATAGATAGGTAAGTAGGTAGATACATAGATAGATAGATAGATAGATAGATAGATAGATAATCTGGACCAGATAGAATGATCATAATTAAGATTCTGGTATTCAAAGTGAGCAAACCCAAGTAAGGAGCATCCCTTTTTGTAATGCTGTTCTGACAGAGTCAATAGTCTCTGTGTGGATGTGTGATACATTACGAAGACTTGGGTTGCATTTTCAAAATGTAAAGAGCTAGAGAGTCAGAGGAGAACTCCAAATCCCCATTTTTTTCAATCCATCAACTGCTTCCAAAGGCTCATGGGGGAATTATGAGAACAGGTGGCTCCAAAATGATGTAAATTCCTTGTTGCCAACTGGACCTAGGGCCTGAGCCCTAGCCGTGCTGATGTGGGCCAGACATGTAAACAGGGAGGACTTCTGTTGCCCAGAAGGCTTGAACAAGCCCAGACCAACAGCAGCATAGTAGCCACCTTGGCCTCTTCCCTTTGGCCCACACCCTCACCTTGGTGGGGGTGGGGCAGTGCACTATGGTCTTAACAACTTGGAAAAGGAAGGAAGGATGAACCCAGGAAATGAGAGAAGCGAGAGCTCTTCTCTCTGAGGCTGACAGCAGCTGCTCCAAATCATCATTCCCTGTGTCCTATCGTATGCCTGCCTGGCCTTCCCAGAACAGGATACTCCCCCCTGTGAGGCAGCTCCATGCCCTTTGTACTGCTCCAGAGGCCTGGGGAGTAGGATTCCAAGTGGAAGGGAAACGATGCAAGAAAGAAAAACCAAAGAGTCAACAACATAAATATGTAAGCGCCTTTAAACTCTCATTAAAATCTCCCCAATTGTATCCTGTCCCTGGATGTGGGTCACATGCCAATTTCCCAACAATGGAGTTGTGATGGGGGGATGGGGAACAGAGAAGGTGGTCTGAAAAAAGCACTTTATGAATGCAAATAAGAAGGCATAGGGCTTCCCTGGTGGCGCAGTGGTTGGGAGTCCGCCTGCCCATGCAGGCGACACGGGTTCGTGCCCCGGTCCGGGAGGATCCCACGTGCCGCGGAACGGCTGGGCCCGTGAGCCGTGGCCGCTGAGCCTGCGCGTCCGGAGCCTGTGCTCCGCAACGGGAGAGGCCACAGCAGTGAGAGGCCCGCGTACTGAAAAAAAAAAGAAGGCATAGGCTTCAGGGACTTCCCTGGCAGTCCAGTGGTCAGGACTTCACCTTCCAGTGCAGGGGGTGCAGGTTTAATCCCTGGTCTGGGAGCTAGGATCCCACATGCCTCACAGCCAAGGAACCAAAGCATAAAACAGAAGCAATATTATAACAAATTCAAAAAAGACTTTAAAAATGGGCAATAAAAGAAGTCATAGGCTTCAGTACCAAGATGTCAATGGTTTCTCATTAACAAATATTGCGAGCTTCTCTGTGCCAGGCACTATTCTAGGCGCTCCTTCTGTTGGAGTTACATTCTAGCTCTGGTAGAGAGTGTGATAATAAGGTATGTCCCAGGACCTCAGAGCCTGGCAATAACTCGTACTCTTACCTCTCTTCTGGTATCTTATTGTCCTGTCCATTCTTTGTATCATTCTTTCTGTGTTGCCTTAGGTTGGCACCCTCTGTACATCTTTCCCATTTGAAGTCCTCTGAAAATAAGGCTATGCTTCATTCACTAGTGATTGTCAACAGCTCCCAGCCCAACGCCTACTCATAGAACAAGCAGGTTAAATGTTTGTGGAAGGAAAGAAGGAAGAAAGGAAAAAAAGAGGAAGAGAGCTTCTTCTGGCTTTCTTCTGGAGACTTATTATACTTATTCAAGGAAGAATTAAGTTTCAGTTGTTATTGGTCATACATTTTGAACTCTTCACCTCACAACTGCCATACGTTTATACTGTGGCCCCATCCAACTGAAACAAACTTACATTTTAAATGTGTCATTTTTCAGAGCAAAGAATACATCAGCAAGGGGCTCTCAGAAACAGACCATACTGCTGCATCACCAAGAGTGATTATTTCAGCAGCAGGCCCTGGGGTCTCTGACATTGCATGTCCTTAATTTATTGGAGGGGCTTTCCCAAGTGTTATTTTCATAAACAGTCAGATTAATATAGGGGCTTTTTCTTGCATTCATTTGGAAAAATCTTATCCTGGTGTAGGACATTCAAGCTCCAGTGCCTACAAAGAAGCTAAAATCTTTCTTCTGAGCTGTTGCCCCTGAGACTTCAGTCTCATCTTGTCTGAAACATAAAATGCAGGCTTAATTTGTTTTCTTTTCCTTAAAATGTAGAAAGCACTTCAGGTCGAAGAACTGGAGAGAATGTGAATGCTGACTCTATATTATGCTTTTAGTTATTTTTGGTTTCCTTCTGTCCTTACTTTACTGTGGACTTTTTCCCCATTCATCCCCTTACCCCCTGGGTATCATTCTGACCTTGAAGGAACAGCTTCTTAACCTACCTACAGCCATGAGAGGCCCACCAGATTCTCACTACCATGGAATTCCATCAGTAGTCAAGATTTCCCAATCACAAGTCCGAGGGGCCTTCCTGGGTAACTTGGGCTCCATGCTGCCTCCTCAGAGGCCCTATGAACCACCCAAGATGGCTGGTTGTCTCAGTGTCACCCTTTTCCTTTTCCAGCCAACTATCTTTGAAAGAAAGGAAAAAAAAAAAAAAAAAAAGCCCTCTTTGAACGCACCCATTTCTTTCCCAAATAATTCTGTTTAATGAATTCCTTGTTAGGCCAAATCCAATGCGCTGAAATTTCTGCCACGTATGTCATTCTGCACAAAAGGGGTTTGAAAATAGCCAGAAGCTAGTTCGAGGAGAGAACATGTGAAGGGACTCGATGAGGAGTTTCCCATCCATGGCCGGAGGTCCACCACTGCCTCGCTGTGTGCAGATTTGGGCTGAGCTATGCGTCACATTGTTCATGTAAAGAAAAAGCAACTGTTCTCCCTGAGCGCCCCTTCCCTGCTCCGAATGGCTGCGATCAACAGCCCCAAGACCCTAATTGCCACAGCCTATTAGAAATAATGAGACTTACATGGCAGAAGCCAAGGGTAAAAGCGACATCTCACAACACAAAAGGTTAATATCAACATATACTGCTAGTGAGTGCAAAGGGCACATCAATTGGTGACTCATTACTGGGGGTTGACCCATGGGGAAAGTGTCATTCAGCAGAGAGGCTTTCTCAGGATGTGGCAGCAAAAGTTACAAAAGATAAGGACTTGCCTGTGGAACACGCTCAACTAATGAGAGCTGAAAATTGTTTGAAATATCCCAATGACCTCACAGATGGGCGATGCTGATTAAGGTGGCTACATGAGGCTCCTTTCTTGTCTGACAGCCCATTGAGAAGCTTTGGTGAGATGTGACTAACAGGCTGTGAAGGTGTTCTCCATCTTCTCCGACATGGTCCATACTTTGGGCAAAACAAACACGAAAAATAAGTCTAAATTGACACGCACGTTTGAGTTTAGTTTCCAGAGACATGTTTTGGGAAAAGAGCACTGGTGGGGCCGTCAGCTAGGATTTCTTTATGGCCAAGGAGTTTTGTGACTCCTTGCGTGACTAATCGCATGATTGCGCTGGGGGTGAGCCAACGGCAAATTTAGGTCTTGAACACTCAACAAAACCACCCCACTGTTCTGTGGGTGAAATTCTATGGAGCTTCCTGTGTAATTAAATGAAAGTCTTACAAGGGTCTACACCTTAATCATTCTCAATGCCGATATGGGGCACAAAGGAAGGATTTTTTTGCCACATCAGAACGCCTCCATGGAACAATGGAGAAATGGAATCAGATTTTTGTTTGCTTTGTCCAACATTTTCTGAGACAGAGACATTTCACAGAAGAAACCCTGAAGTTCTCTGGGTCTCCATTTAATGCCTGGGACTTTGAAAAGAGACCACTTTTATGGATGCCCTGCCCCTGTCTCCTACTAGAGATGAGGATGAGGACACATCTCAGAGAGTTCATCTCAACTCTTTCTCCAGCAAAGCCAGAAGTAATACCTGCTCATTTGCCACCTCATTTAAAATGACAAGAATCACTCATGTCTTGCAAAAATAGTCACATCGCCTCATAAAAAGCACTTATCACTGGGTTAAATAAGATTATACAAGGGTTTTTATAATAACATTTAGGAAAAAATTTCTCAAGCTTTCTGAACTAGTTGTACTAGTTATCAATTGCCTCATAACAAATTATCACAAAGCACAGTGGCTCAAACAACAATTAACTTTTATTATCCCACATAGTCTCTGTGGGCAACCTCATAAGGTTGCAGTCAAGATGACGACCAGGGTTGTGATATCATGTGAAGGCTTGTCTGGGGCTGGAGGATTCACTTTCAAGCTGGCTCACTCACATGTCTGGCAAATTAGTGCCTGCTGTATTACAGAGGCCACAGTTCCTTGCTGCTCAGCCTCTCCGTAGAGCTGAGTGAGTGTCTTCAGGACATGGCAGGTAGCTCCCCCCAGAGCAATAATCCAAGAGAGAGAAAGATGGAACTTTCATGTCATAGCCTCAGAAGTCATGTACCATCATATCCACAATATCCTAGTGATTACACAGGTCAGCCCAATTCGATGTGGGAGGGGACTACCTATGGGTATGACTCTCAGGAGGCAAGAATCTTTGGGTACCATCTTGCCTCAATATTTAAAATATTAAAAGTATACCAGGCTAGGGCTTCCCTGGTGGCGCAGTGGTTGAGAATCTGCCTGCCAATGCAGGGAACAAGGGTTTGAGCCCTGGTCCGGGAAGACCCCACATGCCACAGAGCAACGAAGCCCGTGCAACACAACTACTGAGCCTGAGCTCTAGAGCCCGTGAGCCACAACTACTGAGCCTGCGCGCCTAGAACTGATGCTCCGCAACAAGAGAAACCACTGCAAAAAGAAGCCCGCGCACTGCAACGAAGAGTAGCCCCCGCTCACCGCAACTAGAGAAAGCCTGCTCGCAGCAACGAAGACACAACACAGCCAAAAATAAATAAATAAATTTATAAAATGAAAAATAAATTTTACCAGCCTGATTAAAAGATACGAAGAATATGGTTGTTGATCTAATCAATCAGAATTCTACAAAAGAGACAAAAGCAAAGAACCCCACGGTAAATTTTCTGAAGAAAATATACTCCATTTGACCAAAAACTTTTTTTTCTTATACTAATATATGTTTATATATTATGCCTATAAGGCCAAAATGAAGAGATGAATTAAGAGATTATTCAAGGGAGGCTGATCTTGGTAGATTTTTAAAAAACAAGGTTTTTTTGTAAAACAACTTACTATCTTTTGACTCAAGAGCAGGATTTTTGACCTAAAGCATCTAGAAATTTTCAGAGTTGCCCTTTTTCAGTAGATATCTATGGAATAGTCTACAATCATTCACCAATGTGCCAGGTACGGAGAATTCAAGAGTAACAAAATGGAGAAAATCTAAAGTGCTAATTCTAGAATCCATTTTAGGGAGAAACGCACTCTTTAGGAAAATGGACTTGATAAACCTTTTTAGGAAAAGTGAGTCCCTGTGAGTAGGAATGTGGCCAAGATTTATATATGTTCTATATTTATTAGAACTAAACTGATTTATAAAATTTATCAATATTTTATTTCATAAAATAAATTCTTATTCAAACACTTGATGAACCAGTTTAAAAGAATCAACTTTTCTTATCTCTCTCTCTAAAAAAAAAAAAATGTGGTAGACTTGTTCATCTGGTTTGGTATTATCACAAAATTACATGTTCCATTCTTTCATATATATTTAATTCCATTTTCTGAATAAGAATCAGTATTTTCTTAGACTGCTTTTGTTTCATTTCACTTCCAGCATCAACACTAGAAGTTGGTTTTCTTTTCTAGGTGATTTTTCATCAAAAAATTAGAATTTTCTATAACACAAATGAACTTACCTACGAAACAGAAACAGACTCACAGACGTAGAGAGCAGTCTTGTGGTTGCCAAGGGTAAGGGGAGGTGGGGGAGGGATGGATTGGGAGTTTGGGATTAGCAAATGCAAACTATTATGTTAATATATAGAAGGAATATACAAGGTCCTACTGTATAGCCCAGGGAACTATATACAATATCCTGTAATCAACAATAATGGAAAAGAACATGGAAAAGAATATACATATATATGTATAACTGAATCACTTTGCTATATACCAGAAACTAACACAACACTGTAAATCAACTATACTTCAATAAAATAAATTGTTTTAAAAAGAAGGAAAAAAATAGAATTTTCTTTTTTTTTTTAAACATCTTTATTGGAGTATAATTGCTTTACAATGGTGTGTTAGTTTCTGCTTTATAACAAAGTAAATCAGTTATACATATACATATGTTCCCATATTCCCTCCCTCTTGCGTCTCCCTCCCTCCCACCCTCCCCATCCCACCCCTCTAGATGGTCACAAAGCACCGAGCTGATCTCCCTGTGCCATGCGGCTGCTTCATTACCTCATAAAACTTATTGGCACACTAATGAGTAGAGAATCCTAGGACAGATTTAATAGGTGAATTCTAGGTAGTTAGCTGGCCTCACCCACAACTTCAAGACTCAAATTCCTGGAAAACTACTCTATGTTGTGTGTCTTCAGGATCACATGTGAAGAATCAAAGTCACAAATGTGAAATTCACACATACCAAGAGTCTACTGTATATCTTTTTTTTTTTTTTTTTTTTTGCGGTACACGGGCCTCTCACTGTTGTGGCCTCTCCCGTTGAGGAGCACAGGCTCCGGACGCGCAGGCTCAGCGGCCATGGCTCACGGGCCCAGCCGCTCCGCGGCACGTGGGATCTTCCCAGACCGGGGCACGAACCCATGTCTCCTGTATCGGCAGGCGGACTCTCAACCACTGCGCCACCAGGGAAGCCCTACTGTATATCTTTTAAAGTAATAAAAGAGCTATTTATTTATAAGTAACAATTCAAATGCTATTAACATTGTTCATTTAATAGATCCACATATATTATACAGAGCTAAAACTTAGGTCCAAACAACTATCAACACATATTAGTCTCTCCTTTCATTGAAATATTTGAAGTAAAGATTATCTAATTAGTGATGTAGTTGTAATAGTAATAGAATGTTCTCAGCACAATTAATGGAAATCATGAAGTCAAGAAAAAGGCACATTTAGGTAAGGTAATAAGGTTAGTATTGGTCATTTAGGTTTGAGGTACTTGTACATGAAAATGTAGAGAGGTCCAAAAAGAAGGTATCAATATGGACCTGGACTAGCTCAGCTGATGGGCTGAGAATGGAAATAATCCTATGCTGGGAGAGAGGATAGTAGAAAAACTAAAATAAAAGTCACTGGTAAATCCAGCAAGAATTTTGAAGAGCCAGAATCCAAGCCCAGATCTATTAAATACAAAAGTGTATATTTTTTCACTCTTTGGAATAAAATCCAAGAAAGCTTGTATGGCTCACTGGAATGAGTCAGTTTCAAGGTCATAGGCCAAGTATTTAAATTTTAGGCTATTTCTCTTTGCTTATCAGGTAAACAAGCCTAAGCTATTACTGTTTCTTTGGCTCTAAGGCCTTATCATAAAAAACAAAAATGGTTATTTATGAAAATACACTACCTGCTATAACAAAGAGCTCCAAAGTCTCAGTAATTTACATATTAAAATTTAATTCTGCTCACAGAAAGTTCAATGTGAATGCCCCTGGTGGAGTAACTCTCCTATTCTCCAAGTGGTGACTTGGAGATCCAAGCTCCTTTCATTCTTGGGTTGTCACCTTTCGACCTGAGACTTTCAAGGTCACCATAAAAGGTAATAAAGCATGGGGAAGGCACATGCATACTCAGCCACCTCAGCCTGGAAGCTCCTGTTCTACTGACCGGAATGAGTCGCACAGCCCCACCTGGATGAACGGAGATGGGTAAATGTCATTTCTAGCTGGGCAGCCACCTCCCAACAGTATTCTGCCCTGTGGAAAGGAAGCATGAATTATTATCAGCTAGCTGTCTCTGCCACAGTTTGTTTGATTTTTCATTTGCTTTTCACATCAAAGAATGATTTGCATTAATTAAATAAAACAAAAAGGTTATTTGAGCACGGCTTTTTTTAAATTTATTTTTTAAATTTTCTTGGCCACGTTGCGCGGCTTGTGAGATCTTAGTTCCCTGACCAGGGATTGAACCTGGGGTCACAGCAGTGAAAGCACCAAGTCCTAAACACTGGACCGCCAGGGAACTCCCCTTGGGCACCTCTTTTAAATAAAAATATTAGTAATAGCACTTTGCAGTCATAGAATGGCTTCTCACATACTTTAGCTCATGTGGTTCTCATGGCAATCCAGTGAAAAAGGTGTTATATCAGACCCCAAACATGGCTATTGTCCACTATGCTAGTTCCAGTTTTACATTCTTGTATTGGACAATGTGTTATCATGCTTCATTTGTCAACACGTTTCTAAATATAATGGATATTCAGAAACTACAACAAGGTAAAAAATTTGAACAATTGAGGAGGACAAAGATAGGATATTAATTAAAACCTGAGCATGTGATAAATTTGCTTTCAGTGAAAAAGATGTAGAAGAAGAAAAGAAAGAAGGAGGAGGAAGGGAAATAGAAAGAAGAGAATTTTTTCCAACTTTTCACACCAACAGTTAAACAATAACTGTGAGATTCATGATGGTTTAACGTTAATGGCAAAATATTTTGTCTCCTACCTCAACTTCTCTGACTTAAATAAATGGAGAAACATAGCATGTTCACGGATTAGAAAACTCTATAGTATTAGAATGACAATGCTGCCCAAATTCTCCCCAAGATTCAACATAATCTCCATCAAAATTCCTATAGAAATTTTTGCCGAAATTGACAAGCCCGCGAGCCACAAAAATTGAGCCCATGTGCCGCAGCTACCGAGCCTGCACGCCTAGAGTCCACGCTCCGCAACAAGAGAAGCCACCCCAATGAGAAGCCCACGCACCGTAACGAAGAGTAGCTCCCGCTCACTGCAACTAGAGGAAGCCTAAGCATAGCAACGAAGACCCAATGCAGCCAAAAATAAATAAATAAATAAATTTATTTTTTTTAAGTGATATGAACTGACTCCTCACCAAAGAATAGATGTAAATAGCCAATAAATACATGAAAAGATGTTCAACATTGTTAGTCATCAGTTGTGAAATATGTATAACAATGCAAATTAAAACCACCATGTGATACCACTACACATGCATTATTTTGACTAAGATTAAAAAGACTGAATGTATCACCAAATGAATGAATATGAAATGAGTGAATATGTTGAGGAATTGAAACTCTTATACCCTGATGATAGGAATATAAAATGATACAAGCACTGCCAAAGCAATTTGGCAGCTTCTTAAAAGTTGAATATACACATATCATGTGACAAAGCCATTTCACTCCTAGGTATTTAACCAAAAGAAATAAAAACATATATTTACACAAAGATTATGCATGAATGTTCTTAGCAGGTTTATTCGTAAAAGCGAAAAGTTGGAAACAATCCAAATATCTATCAACGGGTGAACGGGTTAGTAAATTATAGTCTATCCATACAGTGGAGTACTACTCATCAATTAAAGGAATGAATTATCAATACATACAACAACATGGCTGAATCTCAAAATCACTATGCTGAATAAAAGAAACCAGGCAAAAATAGACACCTGGGCTCAAGTCCCAACTCCACTTGGCTATGCAACAGTGAGCAAGTGACTTAATATCTACCTGCTTTAATTTTCTCACCCATTAAATAGGAATAAGAATAATAATATTTGCTACCACTTACTGAGTTCTTACTATGTTTCAAGGTCTTTACTTTCAATATCTCATTTAATTCTCTAAACTCCATCATATTTGAGATAATGCACGTTTAGTACTTACCATTATATGCAATAAATTGTAGTCATTATTATTACTTTCTTACTAATTTTTATTAATAATAAATACATGAATCAATATATGTTGATATATGTTTAACACAATAGATTAGTTTTTTTCTGTTTTTGAGCATAAATGGAATCATATTTATGTATTTTGTGACTGCCTTTTTTCATTCATTATGGGAAAGACCCAGTGGAATGTCCTGTAGAGAGATAAAAAGATGAATAAGACAGAGTCCCTATCCTCCAGAATCTTATAATCTAGAATTGGAAACAAAACATATACAGAGATAACTATAGCACAAGATAGCAATAACTAGAAGCAAATATGGTATTATAAGAGAGGGTCGTGGAAAAATCTCGTAGACAAAATAGTGCTTAAGCTGAGCCTAGAAGGATGGTGGCATCTCACCAGGAAAAGCTGCTGGGGATAAAGAAACTCTGGACATAATAGCACAGAGAAAGAAAGCAGGAGCATTGAGAACAACAGCAAATAGTGCATCATTAGTGGAGCACAGTTTGTGTGAAAGCACATGTGAGCAAGGAAGTCAGATCCTGGAAGGTCTTGGATAGCAGGCAAGGAGTTTGGACTTCATTCTTAATACATTAGGGTACTTTGGTGTGTCTTGAGCCAAGGAGTGATATCGTGTTGTGTGTAAGCAGGATTACTATGGCAGCAATATGGCCAAAGGAGAGCTGAGAGGGGGGAAGAGTGACTTAGAAGCTTTTTTGATGAGCTAAGTGGGGCCTGAACAGAGATGGTGGCTGAAAGAATGACAGGTATGTAAGAATTGATTTTAAGGTAGCATCAAATTGATATAGTGACTAACTAAATTGGACCAGAGGAGAGAAACAAATCAAAGGGACTCCAAAGTGGCAAACTTGCTTGACTGGAAAAATGGAAAGACCATTATTAGAAATACAGAAGTCAAGAATAAAAGGACGTTTGAAGAGGATAAAAGGAGTGCTAACAAGAAAGGGAGGAAATGAATATTTGGATTACATTAAAATTAACAGTTCCAATTCATCCAAAAAACACCATTAAGAGAATGGAAAGCAAACCACAGAGTGGTTGAAATATCCAACAAAGGATTCATCTCCAGGATATATAAAGAACTGGTACAAATCAATATGAAAAAAACAAACAACCCAATAGAAAAATGGACAGAAAGACATGAATATATACTTCACAGGATGCTTTGCAAATGGGCAATAAACATATGAAAAGTTGCTTAACTTCATTAGTCACTGGGGAGATATAAATTAAAGTCTTAATGAGATAACATTGCACACCCACCAGAAATAACTAAAATTTTTAAAAAAACAGGCAATACCAAATATTGGCAAAAGTGTGGACCAATTGGATTTTCATACATTGCTGGTAGAAAGGTCAGTTGGTATTGGTATAGCCACTTTGGAAAACTGTTCAGCATTATCTACTAAAAATGAACACGTATCCAGAGACCCAGCAATTCCATTCCTAAGCAGAACAGAAGAGAAAGCACATGTCCACCAAAAAAACTTACAAGAATGTTTAAAGCAGCATTATTCATATAAAAGCCTGAAACTGGAAACTACCCAAATGCCTTTTAACAACAGAATGGATTTTAAGAAGTATGGTATATTTGCATAATGGAATATTATTTATTAATGAGAATGAATAAACTATCTCTACATGTAACAACTTGGAATGATATTACAAAGATGATGCTGAACGAAGACAGTCACAAAATACATAAATATGATTCCATTTAAGTTCAAAAATAGAAAAAACTAATCTATTGTGTTAAAAATCAGGATAGTGGTTATTTGGGGGTGTTTATTTGGGGTAGTGACTAGAAGGGGGCAGGAGGGGCATATCTGGGAGTGTTGGTAATATTCTGTTTCCTGATCTTGGTGCTGGTTACAATGGTGTGTTCCCTCTGTGAAAATTCCTTGAATGTGAATAAACTTCTGTTATACATTAATAAAAAATGTATTCCTTAAAAAAGCAAGTTTGGGGGTTAGATGATGCAGTCAGAATTAGAAATGATAATTTTTGTGGAAATACAGATATTAAACAAGGAGGAAATGTGAGTCTATGTTAGGAGTTGACAGGATGTAACTGGAGATAAATGCATTTGTCATTCATTACAATAGTCATAGATAACGATAAAGAGAAAGGAGAGAGAAAACTAAAGAAAGAATCTTGGGGAATGTTTATCTTTGGGGAATCTTGGGGAAAGAAAAATAGAGAAGAAAACAGATAGAAAAGGATCAAGAAATAAATACACATAAGCCAACCCAGAAGAATGCTTCACAGAGAGAAGAGGGGAAGCTGGTCAGCAACTGCAGATTCAGGACAGGGAATTCCCTGGAGGTCCAGGGGTTAGGACTTGATGCTTTCACTGCTGTGGGCCCAGGTTCGATCCCTGGTCAGGGAACTAAGATCCCACAAGCCACGTGGCATGGCCAAAAAATTTTTTTTAATAAAATAAAATTTAAGAAAAAACAAATGCAGCACAGTGGTTAAGAGCATGGGCTTTGGAGTCAGAATATCTGGGTTCGAATCCTCCATTTCCTGGTCTGTAAAATGGGGCTACAAATGGACATTACCTCATTGGGTTAATACATCTGAACAGTGGCTAACGGCCAGTGATCCAGAGAGCTCCAAGAGGATGAGAAAAGTGTGAGAAAAGGATGTTTGATTTAGTAGTTAGGACTTGAGATGTTAGCAGAGTAATGTCAGAGGGAGGACAGAAGCAAGATTCCAAAGTATGGTGAGAAAATAGATTTCAGAAAGAGTGAACCAGTGATGAGCAACCAGTGCCCAAAGGGCTGCAAGTGGATCCTCCAGCTTTCCAGCCGACACTACTGTCAACCTCTCCAGTTCCCAAGTATTCATTCACTCACATTCCAGCCAGGAGGGTGGAGGCCAGAGGTTGGCCAGGTTCCCCATTAGGCAGAGACCTCCAGGCATGTGGCCCAGAAAGAATCATTGGTTTTCTCAGTTGCCTAGAAGTTTGAAAGCAGCCATGACTATCCTACAGAAATGATGCTTGGGAGGAGTTCCTGTTTCTCAGATTAAGAAGCCTCCCCAACAAAACCCACCCAGGAAGGAGAGAAGAGCCCTAGACGATTGTCCACAAAACACCAACTCACCGGTTCCATCTCAAGTTTCTTTTCCAGTGGGCCACTGATTGGCTGCTCAAGGGATAAAATGCATATGATTTGTCAAAAGACACAAACCCACTTCTGAAAAATAAAGACAAAAAAAAAAAACCTTAAAAGCAGCCAGAGAAAACTGACACTTTATCTATAGGGAGGAAATAATTAGGATGACAGCACACATTTCTCTCTTCAAAAATCATGGAGGGCAGAAGAAAGTGTTACAATATATTTCAAGTGTAGAAAGAAAAGAATTGTCGACACAGAATCCTGTATCCAATGAAGATGTCTTTCAGGAATGAAGGGAAAAATAAGACACTCTCGAATGAAGGAAAACAGAATTTGTTGCTCAAAGACCTATACTAATGGATAGATAAAGGAAGTCTTCTAAACAAAAGGGAAATGGGGAAAAAAAGGAAACTTGGAACATCAGGAAGGCAGGAAGAACTCAGTAAGTAAAAATGTGGGTAAATATAATAGATTTTCCTTCTTTTGAGTTTTCTAAATTGTTCGATATTTGGAGAAAAATTATAACACTGATGAAGTTCTAGATGTACGTACAGAAAATATTTAAGACAATTATATTATAAGAAGGTAAAGGGACATAAATGGAATTAAAGTTTCAATACTTCACTCAAACTGGTAAGATGACACTAGTAGCCTGTGATGCATTATATATACATAATGGAACACCTAGAACAAGCCACTTTAAAAGAGATATACTTTAAAATACTACATATAAATCAATAGAGAATTCTTTAGAATATTCAAGTATTTCATAATAAGGCAGGAAAATGGAAACAAAGACATGAAAAACAGAGAGAATAAGCAGAAAACAAAATGGCACATTTAAGCCCTAAAACATCAATCATTCCATGAAATGTAAATGGTTTAAATATACCGATTAAAAGAGATTGGCAGAGTAGATTAAAAAACATGACCCAACTGTAATCCGTCTACAAGAAACTCACTTCAAACAGCCTATAGACAGGCTGAAAGTAAATCACACATGGGGTGTCACTACACGCCTACCAGAATGGCTAACATAAAAACCAGCAATGAGGCCAAACGCTGGCAAGCACGTGGAGAAACTAGATGACTCAGACACTCGCGGTGGGAACGTAAAATGGTACAGCCACTCGGGAAAACAACTGGACAGTTTCTAAGAAACTAAACACTTAGTTTTCTTGTAAAACTAATCTATCATAAACCGTAGCAATCGCACTCTTGGGCGTTTATCCCAAAGAAATGAAGGCTTATGTTCACACAAAGGCCTGGATACAAGTGTTTATAGTAGCTTTATTCATAATAGCCCCAAACTGGAAACAACTCAGATATCCTTCAATGGATGACTGCTTTAAAAAAAAAACAACAACTGTGGTACATCCATATGATGGAATACTACTCAGCAATAAAAGAAGAATACACTACTGATACCCACAACAACGTGGATAGATCTCCAGAGAGTCATGTTGAGTGGAAAAAGCCAAAATCCCTAAAAGTTACATCCTGTGTGATTCCATTTATATACCATTCTGAAACTATAAAATTATAGAAATGGTGAACAAATTAGTGGTTGCCTGGGACTAAGGAGGAGGTGAGGGTGAGAGGGAAGTGAGGGTGAGAGGGAAGTGTGTGTGGCTATGAAGGGGCAACAGGAGGGATCCTCGTGGTGATGGAAACGTTCTGCATCTTGACTGTATCACTGTCAGTGTCCTGGTAATAGGATTGCATTGTAGTTTTCCAGATGTTACCTTTGGGAGAAACTGAGGAAAGGGCACATGGGATCTCTCAGTATTATTTCTTACAAGTGCATGTGAATCAATAATTGTCTTAAAAAGCATTTCTTATGTCACACTCTTTTTTGTAACAAACACCTGATACTGAGAATAACATATCCAAACCTTCAAGAATCCCCAAATATCAGAAAATGGATGTGCACCTACAGGCCTGCTCCCATATCACACTTCCTGTGGAATCACAGGTCCACTGGAACATCTTCGGTTCACCTCACTACATTTTCAACTTTTGCTGGAGTTTTTACCCTTCCCTTTATGTTTATTTCCACAGAGCCATCCTTATTTCCCAGAGTCACTGCACCCAAGGACGAATCAAGAGCCATGGATCTGCTTCAGGGGGAAGCAGATGCCAGGTCTTGGGTTGCTCAGATCTTGGCAGAAAAATGCCAAGTTGCTGCAAGCATTAGTGAGGACCTTAGTGCCAAATCTAGAGATGTCTAGGGCATGCCACACCACTTTCTTTTTTCTGCATGAAAAAGAGGGGCCATTAATATCTATTCAGAAGTGCCAAAAACATATATGATTGCAGAGAGCAATTATTCTAAAGTGGAGATAATGAAGGCCTTCTGTTTATGGCATGATTCTCTCAATGGGAAGTTTGAATATTTCAGGGTAGTGCTACATCCTAGACCTTCATCTCACACCATTCAACCTGCAAGTTAAACATTAATCACACCCCGCTGAAAGCTCCTTACATTTATGTAAGGTGTTGTCTTAGTCAGCTCGGGCTGCTAGAACAAAAATACCACAGACTTGCCATCTTATCCACAAGAGAAATGTATTTCTCACAGTTCTAGAGACTGGAATTCCAAGATCATGGTGCCAGCATGGTTTGGTTCCAGTGAGAGCCCATTTCCTGGGTTATAAACAGCTGTCTTCTCACTGTAGCGTCATGCGGTAGAAGAGGCTAGAAGGCTCTCTGGGGTCTCTTTTATAAGGGCACTAATCTCAGCCACTTTCTAGATATTTATTTTTATATGAGAAAAACCAGGATCTGTGCCTTGCTTGCTGTCAGAACCTCACCATAGCATCCAGAGGGGTGATACTTGCTGGTGGAAACAGGGAAAAAAATGAATGATTCTCCCCCCAACTCACACTGACTGGGGGTGGGGTTCTCAGCAGGAGCAGGTTCAGAAAGACTGCTTAGCGGGCACCTGGGGAAGCTGTTCATGGGGCCCCGTGGCTGTTTCTGAAGGCCCTCTGAGCACCTCGCCAGCTGAAGTCCCAGCTGGACGCCAGAGCTGTTTTCTTAACCCTAACAAGATCTGTCATTAAACGTTACCGGAGTCTGACTTTGCCTCTTTCCCTCCGGGCCTTGCTAGTGGAGGTCAAAGGTCACATCATCCTTCCACACAGGCTCCTGGGAATCCGGCTTTTGTTTACCAGACCTCACAGTGATGATGAGCAAGCATCTTGGTCCTTGGAAGACACACAAGAAACCAGCGAACCATGGTCTTTAACGCACGGGGCCCCTCCAAAGCCAGCCGGTAACAACCACTTATGATATTTACAGCTTTCTGTCCGTGCAGATTAAACATAGGCGACGAAAAATGGAACTCTTCTGTCTGGTAAACTTACGTCATTCCTTGTTAAGACAAATTGCGAACAAACCTAGATTTTGTTGGGAAACAACTTTTGCTTCTAAAGACAGTCTTGGATGATGATGGGAGTGTTTCTGGGGACAAGGACATCCTGTACAATATTATTCTTAAGTGACAGTGTTTTCTGATAATTTCATAAACGCTTTAGCTGTATTGTTTTCTAGCAACAGACTATATTTTGGCCAAGAGCAATATTTCTCACTTGTTCACTGGCAGTTATTGTTGAAACAGATACCTTGTGGGTGCATTCCTCAGCAGAGAAACAACACCAAAGCAACAAGAGCTTGGCAGCCCGAGTTATCACTTTTTGTTTGAATTATGGACATTTTTCTAAAGATAAATCAGCACTTTGGGTGCTGAGGTCGAGGAAAGTGTTCAGTTTACTGTCTTTGCAATCTGAGAACCTTGGAGTTAAGGGCAATGGATTTTGGCAGAGAAACTTTTTTTTTTTTTCAAAGAAGGCATATGTGCAATCCCAATATGTCAATTTAAACCCAGAAGTGCTTTGATTCAAACCAAGTAGGAGACTAGAGCTCACCTGATCAGCAACACTACTCCTCATGCCCAACCTAGCCCACTGCCCCCACCAATGGGGTCCCCCAAAGAGACTCTGTAGAGTATGGCTTGAAAACCACAGGTCTGTCAAATGTGCCTGCACTGGTTGCTAGAAGACCTTGATGCCTAATAGACCTCTGCAAAGCTGTGTGAGCTTGGGGAAGCTCCATGGTCTTACTGTGTCTGGCTTTCTCATCTGGTAAATATGGCGCTGGAATAGATTTGCAATAGAGAGGAAAATCTGCCCATAAGCCCATGGCACCCCACCACTGCCCATAAGGGTTGTTTCTTTTTTTTTTTTTTTGACCACAGCAATCGAACCCATGCCCCCTGCAGTGAAAGCATGGAGTCCCAAGCACTGGACTGCCACAGAAATCCCTTAATGGTTGTTTCTTAAAATAACTTCATATAAGTCACCCATTGAAAGAATTAATGGAGGCTGAGTGTGGACAATATGAGATTTAAAAACCCTGGTGGGGGTTGAGGGCAGATTTGGGGGGAAGGTTAGGCTACCTTTTCATGGTTTTGACCTCAAAGATTCCTACCAGGTTCTCACAGTGAAAACTGGAGGACAATTCCCTCCTGTTTCCAGCAGAGGGAGGAGGGAAGTAACCATTTTTAATTATACCAGGGGAAAAGTAACCCTTGTGACATAAATCCAGAGCATTCTCCATAAGTAAGACCTGTACTCTAACAGAAACTGACCTAAGAGGGCTTCCCTCATGACGCAGTAGTTAAGAATCTGCCTGCCAATGCAGGGGACATGGGCTCGAGCCCTGGTCCGGGAAGATCCCACATGCCATGGAGCAACTAAGTCCATGCGCCACAACTACTGAGCCTGCACTCTAGAGCCCGTGAGCCACAACTACTGAGCCCACGTGCCACAACTACTGAAGCCCATGTGCCTAGAGCCCATGCTCTGCAACAAGAGAAGCCACCGCAATGAGAAGCCCATGCGCTGCAACAAAGAGTAGCCCCACACACAACTAGAGAAAGCCCACACGCAGTAACGAAGACCCAGTGCAGCCAAAAATAAATAATAAATAAAAATTTAAAAGAATTTAATTTTTTTAAAAAGAAATCAACCTAAGAAAAGGGAAATTAGCCACCTCTAACCCCCTCTAGACTTCTTGTCTCATACAAGGGGAGGGAGAAGGCTAAGGAACATTTCTGAAGGCCACAGCCCAGAGACTCAGGCCCACTAAAACCCTGACATTTAATCATAAAATTATAAAATACCTCCCCCCACCCACATCCAATCACTACACCAGCAGGGCTCCACTACAATTACAGTGGCATACAACCAAGAGCTGCAAGACACAGATTCTATTTAAGAAGTGTTTAGGGAGACATAAAAACAACACGAGAAGGAAAAAGAAAAACAAGGAAACCAGAAGAAAATGGAGCCTCTGGCACCTACAGCGGCAGAAGACATTAAACATAGCACAGTTCATGCTAAAAGCCTAATTATCTCTGTTTCTTTATCCAATATATCATGTGCAGCTTTCAGGAAAAAAAAGGAGATGACATTCTAGAAAGCAAGGAAAAACATAGTCTGAAGAGACAAAAGAAGCATAAGAGACTCAGGCATAACATATTTTCTGGAATTATCAGATAGGGAGTTTAAAACAGCTATGATTAATGTGTTAAGGGCTCTCAAGGAAAATAAGACAACATGCAAGAACAGATGGGTAATGTAAATAGAGCAATGGAAACTCTAAAAGGAATCAGTGAGCTTGAAGATATGTCATCTCTAAAAAGAAATGCAAAGAGAGAGAATGATTTTTTTTAATGGAACAGAATATCAAGGAACTGTGGAGCAAGTACAAAAGGTAGAACAAATGTGAAGTGGAAATACTAGAAGAAGAAGAAAGAGAGAAAGGAACAGAAGATATATTTGAAGTAATAATGGCTGAAAAAGGTCTGAAAATGAATGACAGACACCAAACCACAGATCCAGAGAGGCTCAGAGAATACCAAGGAGAATAAATACCCAAAAAATCTATATTGAACTACAGAAAGCCAAAGAGAAAAAATTTTTTTAAGAAAAAAGAAACCTGATCTGTAGAAGATCAAAGATAAAAATTACACTGGACTTCTCTTCAGAATACATGCAAGCAAGAAGAGAATGGAGTGAAATATTTAAAGTATTGAAGGAAAAGCCATAAACCTAGAGTTCTGTATCCAGTGAAATTATCACTGAATATACAAAGAACACATAAAACTCAACAATAAGAAATGAACAACCCAATTAAAAAATAGGCAGAATATCTGAACACACCCCTCACTAAATAAAAATACAGACTTTAAATAAGTACATCAAAAGATGACATCATATATCATTAGGGAATTGCAAATTAAAACAACAGTGAGCTACTAATACACATCTATTAGAATGGTTAAAAACAAAACAAAACCAAAAAAACTGACAGTACCAAATGTTCCACACTAATGCAAGACGTTAATAATAGGGAAACTGTTTTGGTGGGGAGGGACTGCATATGGGGACTCTCTGTATTATCTGCCCAATTTTTGTGTAAATTGAAAACTGTTCTAAAAATTGAAGTCTCCTAATTTTTAAAAAACCAGTACAGGGTAAATTGAGGATGCATGGAAGATTCACAGAGTAAAAGAATGACAAAGATCAAACGGGTTCAGAGCTAGAAGAGACCTTAGGATTGGTCATTCTTTCATCACATATTTATTGGACACTTACAGAGTGTCACTCTCTGTGTGAGGCATGGCAAGTACAATGAGAACAAGATGGCCCCATCGCAGTAGAGTACTAAGTGAACAAGGTCAAATTATCCCACTTTTGATACGTGTGTGTGTGTGTGTGTGTGTGTGTGTGTGTGTGTATGTGTCAGGGGTGGAGGAGAACTTTGAGAGGATGGTCACTAAGACATTAACAGTAGTTATTTCTGGATGGGCTTTATTTCCTTTTACTGGTTCATATCATTTCGTAGTGTTTCTATGATACGCATGCTTTGCAGTTGTAATAAGAAAATAAAATAATAAGAGTAATTTTTATTTTATTCTAAAGATGCCACTTTACAGAATACTCCCAGGCAAAGGTGAATTTGGAGCCAGGATTGTGAAAACATATGAATTTGAGTGGGGTGAGTGGGTGGGTGGAGAAAGGTCATTTCTTGCAGGGAAAGTACACAGCGAGAGCCCTGGGTACTGCACAGAATTGTCTTTGGCGGCCCCAGAGGACAAGCCCAGTGGCTTCTGCAGTGGATTTCACTCAGTGGCAGCAACCCTGGACCACCACTAACCACAGCCAGCTTTGTGATCCTGAGAGTTTTTAACACTTGCTAATTTCCACTGAGTTTCCTCTACCCCTGTTTTCCAAAGGGTGTTTCACAGAAAACTAGTCCCCCAGGTATCAGTAGGTGGATTTCCATGGTTAAATGCTTTTGATAAATGCTAGATAGAACAAAGAAGAGCACAATTATTGAGAGCAGAACCTATCAAAGCCCTTTTTATTCTATGATACAATGTGTAACTCCAAAACAGTGTATACAGTATTTCCCAAATTTTTTTTTTTTTTTTTGGTTTTTTTTTTTTTTTTTTGATGTCTAGTCTTTATTTATTTATTTTTTTTTTATTTTTTATTTTTTAACATCTTTATTGGAGTATAATTGTTTTACAATAGTGTGTTAGTTTTCCCTTTACAACAAACTAAATCAGTTATACATACACACATGCTCCCACATCTCCTCCCTCTTGCATCACCCTCTCTCCCACCCTCCCTATCCCACCCCCCCAGGCTGTCACAAAGCACAGAGGTGATCTCCCTGTGCTATGCAGCAGCTTCCCACCAGCTATCTAATTTACATTTGATAGTGTATATATGTCCCTGTCCCAAATTTTTTGAGAAAAAAATCACCCTCTCTACTTTGTTTGTTTGGGTGGGGGCAAGAGAATTTTACGGAATGGGTGTCATCATTTGTTACACACTTTGAGAAGTGTTACTCTGCAGTGATTCATGCGCCATGATTTATCTTCTTTGTCACTATATCCCCTAGTACCTTCAGCTCCAAGCACAGCAGCTAGTACCCAGAAGACTCTCAAATATTTGTTAAGTGAATGAATGAACTTCATTAAGAAAAACTGACTTAACAAAACTCTACACCTTATTTCCCTTCCAGATTTTACTTACATTTCCCTACAGAGACCATCCCAACTTGAGCAATCCACATAGGCGTGGAAGAATTAAAAATCTAGACCCTTTCACCAGGACTGTCTTTCCCAAAGGTTTCTGTCACTGACAAATGAAATTCTCTTCCCAGCTGAGAGTTAGGGACAAATCAAGGAAGTCGGGTCTGTGGTTCATCTTACTGCTAACCCTTCAACAAATTCAACTTGTTTCACAAGAGTCAGCTGGGAACGGCCTCCAAAGAAAACAACCAGTTGGATTATATGAATGCGTGACTGTCAGAGCAATAAAGCCTTGCTCTTTCCCCTTCTCCTTCAAAAGTTTAGCAAGGACACGCTTTCCCCACATAGCCTGCATAGCCTCATAACCGCTGTCCCAGAGGATGGATTGCATATGGATTACAACTAATTGGGGTCAAGAAGAGATTGCCTACAGTCTTGCCCAGAGCTCTTCTTGGGCTGAGAAAGTGTGTGCTCCCTCAAATATTTTCCTACCCTCTATGGATTTCTGTCATTGAACAACTAAGAAACTATTAATTTCCTTCTTCTAAGGACTGAAGGAGCTCCTTAGTCCCTCAAAATACAGAGGAAAAATCTGTTCAGCCAAAATTCAAGCCTAAATTTAAAATCCAAATATTTGAAATGATCATAATGTCCACATGCTACAAAATACAACTTTCTTTTAAAAAGAAAATCCTGGTGATTGTACTATTTTATGTAGAATGCTGTTCAGTCTAGAGCCATCTCAAACTCTCAAAACTTCATACATGCAAGGAAAGCAAAGTGAAAGTCACTCGGTTTACTCTTATTTCTAAGATTAGTTTCAACCTCTCTGGTTTTCAACACTCACGCCGGTGTCCAGACTACTAGATGCAGCCACAGCAAGGGATTTCCTCAGTCACATAGAGAACCTGGAATAAATTACTCTGGAGGAATGGGTGCCATTTCTAAGTTTGCGGTCGGCTTCACTGTATTTAAAGTAAAGGTTATTAGTCACTAATGCTGCACAGATTTCCTAAATACTCTGTATTGCCAATGGCAGAGCCAGATGTGAACCATATCAGGAGAGACATGCATGACAGCGTTTTCCTAAATGCCCGTGATGAATTATAATTTGCAAAGGGGAAAATTGCAGCTGTGTGGTGCCAGGGTAATTTCCTCCAAATACCACTCCCATCAGGTCATTTTCTCATCAGGGAGAGCTAGGGCTCTCTTTTGTGTGAAATCTAAAGGCTGGTATTAAAGACCTCAGTCGTCTGCCTGCCCTACCTTGAGACCAGCCAGAAGGATCCCTACACCCCAGGATGACCTCTTTATTCTCCTCCTATATACTGTGCTTGGGTGCCTCCCTCTGGAATCCATAGCTCCGATGTCCATCAAAACCTGGCTCAAACCTCATTAATGTCAAGGCGCCTTCCCTATCCAGCCCGTCTCCGTGCTGATCCTTCTCCTGTGTTTGGCATTCCCCGTAGTTTTCTCCAAGTCGTCACTGTGACTATTGGTGGAGCCACTGGAAAGCTTAGCGTGGAATATGTGCCCCCTTAAGGCAAGCGTGTGGAACGGACTCCCTGGTGTGCATATTCTGCACTTCCTCCTACTACCTTCACTGTAAGCCTCACCCTTGATTCTGCTTTGCTTTTTCATCACTTCTAAGTTGTTGCTTTGCTTTCATTTATCTGTTTTATGTGGTCGCTTCGATCTTTTCTGGATCAAAGCAGAGTGTCAACGTGATGATTTGGACCTTATTAGCATGTGCTTTTCCTTAGTACATGTGCTCTCGGAGGGTCTTACCTCCCACTACTTCATATGCTCCTCCAAGGAAAAAATTATCTCAGAAGCAAATTATCATCTTCTGTTCTAGTTTTTTTGTTTGTTTGTTTTCTAAACATGTTAAACATGAGGTTTATTTCAAGTACGAGTCCACTATGTGCTATACTGACAATACAGGGCCAGAATAAGTTTGTAAACATTCAAACACGTGTAAAAAGGACTACAACTTACACATACCTTATTTACTTGATTGAAAGCTTTATTGGTACATAAAATGCTTTCTACAGTTGATCTCAGCTTTGTTCACACAGAAGTGAGTTGTATCTGGGTTTTCTGTGCTCAAGACTGCTCAATTGCTGCCGCCGCCGCTGTTGTTCTGTTTTCTTTCAGGATCAAGGTGGGTACTTTCATATAAAATCTTATTTTTAATTCCTTCTCTGGCAAGTCTTTCCTGGATTCTTAGCTTTGCATAATTATACCCACAATGGAACCAGCGTCCTAAAGTCACCAAGATAAATCCTCCTACTCCAACGTCACATGACCTAACTCTGCCTTCCCCGTCTGTGGCTCCCCGGGCTCCAGCGCAGCCGCCATGGGGATAGTCGGCGCCTCCGCCCCGCCCCGGCACCGCAGCTCTGTTCTAGTTTTTTGAAACTAACATATTTTTTTTGTTCTTCCTTTGATTAAGATATTATATGTACAAGATCCTTTAAATATATTATCTGAACCCAGAATTATCATCTTTTGTTATACCCGAAGAACCACGTAATCAGGAAAATTAAATGGTTGGCCCAAGATCACCCAGCTAATAAAGACCCAAGACTTCAAACCCAGGTCTGCCTGACCCCATATCCCTTGGCTCTGCATGCCCTGAAACTGCCCAGCCCCGCAATAGGCACTCGGTGCAATTAGTAAATTGATCTTTGAAGTACCACCAGGAAAGCATGGTCTAGAAGGCAAAGCTATGGGAGGTTGAACTTGTAAAACTGAGTTGTAAAACAAATTGGCTTCATAAAAAGACTGAAGAGACCCTAAGCAGGTCTGTCTGGGAAAGACAAGTCAGACCTATGAAGGTAACCAACATGTAGGCTGTGGGGTGAACATAAGACTGAAAGAGATACCATGTGCTGATGTCCAGGTTTGGATACAGAGAGAAGAATGGATGGGGCATACTCGTTTGGGTTTAAGTCCAGGGCAAACATATTCCACTGTGCAACCATCACAAAATTTCTAGGGTTTCAATGAGGGTAACCTTGGGGGTTATCTCCTGAGGGGGTCTGACAAAATGGGATAGACAGACTTTTTACATCTGAAGCCAGAATACAGAATCTTTGTTCACTGAGAGCCTTCACATATGTTATCTTCTCTATAACACTTTCCCTAGCTCCTCCTCTGTTTCATGTTTATATAATATTTACCACATGCTATTATACCAATGTGTCTGTGTCTGTCTTCCCCACTAGACCATCAGCTATTCAAGGACCACAATATAATCTTTTGGAAACCTCATACATATGCACTTCTCCCCAAATTGATCTAATGATTGGATACAATTCCTATTTTTAAAAAGTCAAATAGAATTGCTGAGGAATTTGACCAATAATTCTCAAATTTATGTGGAGAAGCCAAGATCTAAGAGTAAACAAGGCACTCCTGAAGAGGAATATCAAGACTTATTACAAAGCTGAAGCAATGAAGACAGTGTTTGCTGGCACAGATATAGACAAACTGCTCACTGGAATAGACTAGAGAACCCAGAAACACCGACAGAAAGAGGAGATGGGGGTGGGTGCTTCAGATATGATGGAGAAGGCACTGCGGATCACTAAGCAATGAATTCTTCAGTAAATGGTACAGGATCCACTGGTTACTATATGGAAAAAAAAAAAAAAACCTTTAATCAGATCCTGCTTCATACCATACAGAAAAATCAAATCCTGGTGGGCCTTCAGACTCAGCTGTAAAAGGCAAAACTCTAAAATATTTGAAGAAAATGTAGGAGAGTATCTTTAGGACCTCACGGTGGCAAAGATTTCTTAAACAAAACATGAAAGTACAAACTACAAAAGAAAAAAAATTATAAATTTGGCCTCTTTCAAATTAAGAACTTCTGTTTCACAATAGATCCGTGAGGAAAGTGATCAGAAAATCCACAAACCAGGAAAAGATATTTGCAATATGCATCACCAATAAAACATATGTAAAGAGGATTTCTTTTAATCTTCAAAGTCCAATAATTAAATGAATAAATACAAAGCCAACAGCCCAGTAGAAAAATGGGCAAAAGACAGGAACAGGTAGTTCACAGAGTAGTAAACTTGAGTCGTCCATAAATACATCAAAGAACACTCAATCTCATTAGTAATCAGGGAGACAAATTAAGACACCAGTGAGATACCATTTTTCGCCCACTGGATTGGCAAAAATTAAGTCGGACACTGTCAAAATCTTGGAGAGGGTGTGAGTCAATCGGAATTTTTATACACTGTTGACAGGAGTCTAAACTAGACCAACTCCTTTGGAAAACATAAATTGAACGTTCACCTACTTTATAGCCTAGTAATTCTACCCTAGAGAAACTCTTGCACACGTGCCTAAGGTTCATTTGATTCTACTTCTTTCTCAGTATACACTCTAGAGAAACTTTTGCACAGCATTTATGTATAGGAACGTTCACAGCAACATTGTAATAACAACCAGACAACCCTTGTCCAAAGTAGCTGGAGAATGAGAACAATTATGTATTCATACTTGTGCAATAAAATGTTACATACCATAGAGAAAATAATGAACTCCTTGCCATATTGATGAACCTTAGACACATTAATACTGAGTGAAAAGAAGCAAGTGAAAAGAAGACTGGGTATGGTACAGTATAATACCATTTTTATAAAGCAAGCAAAATTAAATAGTATATTATTTGATGTTGTATGCATATGGGCTTACTCACTTTTTAAAACCAGGGGTTTATAGAAATAAAATTCAGAATGCTGGTCACTTCTTTGGGTAGGCAGGGCGTGGTACAGGAAAGGAGCCCACAAGCTGAAGCAATGGTATTGGCTGTGATCTCTAAGGCCCACAGATCTTCCTGTTGCTGTTCTTATTCATCATTAACTGTGTGATAGTTACATTCTTTTGCCAATATCAACTATGACATAATAATTATAAAAGGAAAAATCAGGTGGCCAGGCTTTTCTGAGAACACGGAAACAAGATTCTTCCAGCAACTGATGATTTTGCCGGTGCCCACAGGCTTGCCAACATCTAACGTTAGAGGTGGACAGGGCAGCGAGGTCATCTAGGCCCATCACTAACTTTACAGATCAGGAAACGGAGGCTCAGCAACCATAGGCGACCGTTCCGTGATCACCTGGCACAGGCAGGAGCCACATCCAGCTCTTCTGACACTTCCTGCCTTGCACCAAGTCCCCAGGCCATTCCTTTGGTCTGATGGATAAGAAAAAGAAAAGGAAGCTCTAATCTTCTTTATCTTTGCCTCTCTAAGACCTGAAACAAGGCCTGACAATTTGTTGGCTCTCAAAATATCTGTTCACTGGATATTACGGAATTCTTGATGGATTGTCCACAAGGTGTCTCTCAAGTGGTAAAAGGTAATTCTCTCTCCTGGTTCAAGAGCTTCAAACCAAAAAAAAAAAAAATTCCTGGAAGCAAAACAGAAGAAACTCTCAGTCCTGTCATTAGCAGGCATTCCCAGAACTCACCTGTGTGGGCACACAGATAGGAGGCATCTGTGGGAAGGGAGGCCAGAGATCTCAGCAGTAGCCATGGATGGATTTCCCAGCTGGTCCCAGCAGGCCAGGCTCGCGTGACTGACTTCTGTAGCTTGAGGTGTGGATTTCAGAAGAAAGAAGCCAAGCCCTGTGAATGTGTCTTTGTTGCCTCAGAGGCGAGGAGTTTGCCAGGATCTGTGGTTTGGCTGCAGAAGGAGGAGTGGAAGCACTTTCTCTTCCATTAGATCTGCAGTAACAGCCTGGCTGATCCCAGGCAAGTAAGTTCCTGGCAAGGCAAGCGGTTTCCATCTTACTTCGCTGATGGCTTCCCTGAACCTCGGGTTTCCCCAGTCCCAGAAGGCCCCTCAGGTATCATCATCATTATACTTTTTTTTGGGGGGGGGAAAGGTTTATTGAATACTCACCTTTTATTCATTCACTTAAAATATTGTTGGAACCCTACTCTGTTCTATATGTTTTAAACGTTCATTTGTTAATATGATTACAACCTCAAATTGATTTTATCCACACATTACAGATGAAAAGGCTGAAGCCATGTGAGTTTTGATAAGAAGTCCGCAGTTGCAGAGTTGAATCAGTTACTCTTGCTGTGGAGGAAACTGCCCCGAAATACAGAGTGTTAAGATACTAGGAACACGTTAAGCTTAAAATTCTGTGCATGAACAATTTAGGATGGTTTTGCAGTGTTGGCTAAGTTCTGTTGTACGTTGGTGGTCAGCTCTGGGTTGGTTAGGCAAGAAGCTGAATGGATGACCGGCTGGTAACTGGAGTCCCTCGAGTCTCCTCCACAAGGTCGCCTATCTTCCAGGAGACTGCCGTGGCCTTGTTTTCACTGTGGATGAAAGAATCCAAAAGCGAATCAGCCTAATTCAAGTACCGTGATTCTTCCTCCCCTGGTTTTTCCAGACCTTTCCTATCACCAGAAGGCTGAGCCAGGATCCTCGTTTGTGGGGACTTGCCAGCCTCCTTGTCTAACTCAGCAAAGGCTCTTAAAGGCTCTAACTTCCCGTGAATTTTATTTGGTCACTTATACCTGTTTACATTTCAGCAACTTTTGTCATTGCAGCATATTTCCCCTGATCTTTTGTATCTCTACCTTGGACTCTTGATTACTCTTGAAATTAATTCCAAAATGTTTTCTCATAATTGTTTAAAATAGACTCTATTTTTTAGAGAAGTTTTAGGTCCACAGCAAAATCGAGTGGCAAGTACAGAGAGCTCCCTTATACCCCTGCACTCACACATGCGTGGCCTTCCCACTGTCAACATCCCCCACCAGAGTGGCACATTTGTTACAGTTGATGAACCCACCCTGACACATCATTATCACTCAACGTCCTTAGTTTACATTAGGGGTCACTGTTGGTGTTGTACATTCTATGTGTTTTGACAAATGACTGATGGCATGTATCCACCATAATAGTATCATACAGAATAGATCCACCACCCTAGAAATCCACTGTGCTTCATCTATTTCTCCCTCCCTCCTCACTAGCCCCTGGCAACCACAGATCTATTTTTTGCTCTCACCATAGTTCTGCATTTTCCAGAATGTCATAGTTGGAATCATACAATATGTAGCCTTTTCAGATTGACTTCTTTCACTAAGTAATAATATGCATTTAAGTTTCCTCCAAATCTCTTCATAGCTTAATTGTCCATTTCCTTTGAGCACTGAATAACACTCCTTTGTTGGATGCACCACATCCATTCACCTACTGAAGGATGTCTTCATTGCTCCCAAGTTTTGGCAATTATGAAAAAAATCTTCTATAAACATCAGTGTGCAGGTTTTTGTGTAGACATGCATTTTCAACTCATTTGGATAAATACCAAGGAGCACAATTGCTGAATCGTGTGAAACTGCCAAACTGTCTTCCAAAGTGGCTGTACCTAACTGAGTCACTTTGCTGTAGAGCAGAAGTTAGCACATTGTAAATCAACTATACTTCAAAAAAAAAAAAAAATGGCTGTACCACTTTTCATTCCCATCAGTAATGAATGAGAGTTCCTTTTGCTCCACACCCTGGTAAGCATTCTGTACTGTCAGTGTTTCCAATTTTGGCCATTCTAATGAGTGTGTAATATTGTTTTAATGTCATGATTTTATCAGCTAGACCGTAACATTTTTCTGGAGCTTGTACTTTCCTTGATATTTGTTTTTCCTGTTCCTTTCCTTCTTTCCTCTTATAATATCTTTGTACATTACAAGATGTTATGGTGGTTCCTTTTTAATTTCTTTTTCTAGAAGCAGGTGATATTTTCCTGTATTAGATTTTTGTTTTCTTATATATGTTACTTGCCTGTGTTAGTCCACCATTTACACTGAAAATGGTGACGTGGAAGGAAGGGGAGAGATAAGGCACTTCCATAGTTCTTTTCCTTTCAGTCCTTCCTTACTCATCAGGAAGTTGAGAGTGTAGGTAGAATGTGTGGATATCAGAAGTAAAGTGGGGTACTTCCCTGGTGGCGCAGTGGTTAAGAATCCACCTGCCGATGCAGGGGACACGGGTTCGAGCCCTGGTCCGGGAAGATCCCACAAGCCGCAGAGCAACAAAGCCCGTGCACCACAACTACTGAGCCTGTGCTCTAGGGCCCATGAGCCACAACTACTGAAGTCCACGTGCCTAGAGCCTGTGTTCCACAACAAAAGACGCTACCGCAATGAGAAGCCCACGTACCGCAACAAAGAGTAGCCCCTGCTTGCCACAACTAGAGAATGCCCGCGTGCAGCAACTAAGACCCAATGCAGCCAAAAGTAAATAAATAGATAAATAAATTTATTTTTAAAAAAAGAAGAAGTAAAGTGAAAAGAGCTGAGCTCATTTTGTGCAGTGTTTCTAGTATTCTGGTAAAGACCAAATATATCTGCATGCGTGAGCTACAAAATATGAATTGTGTAATTTCAGTGATTGTGCATGTAAGTTAAATGCTCTTATATTTAATAACTTAAAACAGGTATTGCACAATATAAGGATGAATGGTAAAATTCATGCTAATAATATTAAATTTTAACTTTACTTACAAAAACATTAACTAGTAAATAAAAAAATCGTAAGTCGAAAGAGAACACAGGAGAAAGGAAAAGCTTTATATTTTAGGACCTTTAATGGCACTTTTCCCGTGATTTTTGAACAAGAGTCTTGCATTTTCACTTGGCACTTGGCCCAACAAATTAGGTGGCCAGCCCTGCACAGAAGGTTAGTGCTGAAAAGACCCTACAGATTATCTAGCTCAATCCCTTCACTGGACAAGGAAGATGAGGCCCAGAGAAGTGAAGTGACATCTTGCTCAGGAAATGAAAAGGGAAGGGTAGGTTGGGAGGAACTTCATCCATTTTCAGACCTTGAGGAGTGAGCCAGGGGTTTACTGAAACACGCTAAATCCAGAGGGACCCACATCTCCCGATCAGTCCTTGTCCAGGTTTCCTGGCACCCACCGGCTCCCATGACGATCCAAGGGTTCCCAGAGCCAGCCTTGTCTCCAGTGTTCAAGGGCAGTGGAGCCAAGCTCCCAGCATTCTTTGCAGCTCTGCGTATTTTGGCCACATTCTGACCATCCTTGATTCCCCTGCTAGGCATCACTCCCACACATTTAACGGCCAGACAATATCTTACACCACCAATTGTGTCCCGCCAGCCCTGGGCACCTGGGGACTTTCAACAGACATGTGTTCTGTTCTTGGCAATGTTAGGCTTCTAGTAAGTCCCTAAGGCTTTTAAAAGTTTGGGAAATGCTATATAGCACAAGGAACTCTTCTCAATACTCTGTAATGAACTATATGGGAAAAGAAGCTTAAAAAAGAGTGGATATATGTATATTTATAACTGCTTCACTTTGCTGTACAGCAGAAACTAACACACTATTGTAAATCAAATATACTCCAATAAATTTTTTAACATCTTTATTGGAGTATAATTGCTTTACAATGGTGTGTTACTTTCTGCTGTATAACATAGTGAATCAGCTATATGTATACACATATCCCCATATCTCCTCCCTCTTGCATCTCCCTCCCACCCTCCCTATCCCACCCGTCTAGATGGTCACAAAGCACCGAGCTGATCTCCCTGTGCTATGTGGCTGCTTCCCACTAGCTATCAATAAATTTTTAAAGTAAAATAAAATAAAATAAAACAAAATGGATACTTTAAAAAAAAGTTTGGGAAATGAATTGTTCAAGGTGGGGTTTAGGGGAGAACAGGGAGTCCTGATGCAGTGTCCTGAATCTTCCTCCCTTGGACAAATGTCTTCTTTTCTATGAAGAAAAATCAGTAGGGGAATGAAGAAAGTGGTAGGAGGACTGAATTGGGAAAGATGTGATGTCTTTTCCTGTTTTTCTGGTAAAATCCTTGTTGTGAGGTTTGGAAATGCTGATTTTGAAAGATTTAACAATTACTTTGCTGGCAACTGCTTGAATAACACATGTAACAGGAGTCTTTTATCAGATGTCATGTCATATGATATCCCAGCCAGCACCACATACATACACACACACACACACACACACACACACACACACACACACACACACACATTTTGTTTTCACTTCTACAGGGAATAAGAAAAAAATGGACACTTTTCCTCAAATTACAGTGAGATATTTTTACCCTCCCCTACATCCCTAGAGCCCACGTCATTCCCCAAACACAGCAATGTTTGAAAGGACACCATGTACCATTTCATTCCTTTGGGTGGAAACATGATTTTGAACTCCACCCGGCCTTCCCTCCACCTTCATTAAAACTCTAGAAGTACATTTTCTTCGAATGATATGTTTTCTGGGATTTCTTGATGTTGCCTGAAAACTATTTCTTTCAAAACGTTTTGGCCCAGGCCATGGCTAGCATGCAGTGACAAAGCCAATTCGGACAGGGGTTGTGTAGAAGGGAAAAGGGCCTCGTCAGGGGCCACTACACCCTCTCTCAGCTTTCAGGCTGCTCATACTTTTTTGGGGAACGTCCTTTCCAGCCACCACCAGCCACAGGGTTTACAAACAAGCTCACAGCCTCTGGTTTCCATGCTGTGGGGATAGCTTCAGGCTCCACCCCTGACCCTCTGGCCCTGCCTGGATCGCACCTCTCCCACGCAGCCCTCCCACCAGACCCTTTGCTTTGGTCGGGCTCTTTCTGTCCACCGGCTCCTGTGTGCTGGACTTCAGGATTCTCATTCACTTCCTGAGCTTCCTCACCAGGACTCAGAATTCAGTCCTCCCGCCCAGTTCTCCGCACGCTCTTGCAAGAACCAGTTCAAGGGAAGTCCCTGGCTGTCCAGTAATTAGGACTCGGCGCTTTCACTGAAGGGGGCCCAGGTTCGATCCTGGTTGGGGGACTAATATCCCGAAAGCCGCCCAGCATGGCCAAAAAAAAAAAAAAACCAGTTCAAATGCAATGGTGCCTTCAGGCCTCCCTCATTGCTCCCAGAACCATCCTAGAGCATCTGAGCAAGGCCAGGATTCTAGCAATTATCTTCGCCTCATCTTTGCTTCTCCCTCTCAGGAACAAGGACATATTTTTCTATGCCTCCCCGTCCACCCCAATGCCTAGCTCAGAATATGTATGTAGGTGCTCAATAAAGACTAGCTTTATACTACCAAATGTAAAATAGATAGCTAGTGGGAAGCAGCTGCATAGCACGGGGAGATCAGCTTGGTGCTCTGTGACCACCTAGAGGGATAGGATAGGGAGGGTGGGAGGGAGACGCAAGAGGGAGGAGATATGGGGATATATATATATATACACATATAGCTGATTCACTTTGTTATACAGCAGAAAGTAACACACCATTGTAAAGCAATTATACTCCAATTAAGATGTTAAAAAATTAAATATAAAAAAGATAAAATAAAATTTTTTAAAAAAAGAGATTAGCTGTACAAATTAAAAGTTCTCCACTGCAAGCACAGAGTTCTTTAACATACCTGCACAAAAACTCAGTAAACATGCGTGGTGGGAACTTCAATTTCAGTCTGATAAATGTCTCTCAGTTGTGTTCTCAAATGCACCCCCCCACTCCCCCCCCACCCCCCCCACCCCGGCATCACTGCAAAGGCCATCAGGGAGGTTGTCACACCCCTGAGATCTGAAAAGTCACGTGGGCTGCTCTGCCCAGCTGTAGGGCACTCAGGGCTGCTGCTGAGCTTTGAACAAATCCTGGGATTATTTATAATTGAACATCAGTCTCGGCGAGCCTTCAGAGCCATGAAGGAGTTTATTATTCTCCACCCCACATGCTTCCCTCTGTCCTCTGGCCTCCCCCTCCGGCCTGACATCCTGCCACACTCACAGCAGGCTCTCCGGCTTGCGGGGGCCTCAGGGCACCTGGGCTGGCCAGCGACCACCTTCCCGCCGGATTGTTCCAAGAGTCCGGAATCACAGACCACCCGGAACGCCCACACATACCCTTCCGACTGGGATGGAGCATCCAAGGATGAGAATGGCCAGCTGAGGCGGAAACTCCACAAGACCGACTTACTCAAGGCTTATCTCAGCGGGGCCCTGCAGAGTCGGGACAGAAACGGACGCCGCTGGGAGGACCTGGGTGGGAGCTCGGTCCTGTCCCCAGCCACGTGCCCACCTCCCTCCGCATCCCCTGGGCCTGGGCCTACCCCGCCCGTGAACATAGCAAGCTCTTAGGCCTCTAACGTGAATCATGTCCAGGCCAGGGGACTAGGAAAGTGAAACCATAAAGAACATTAGCCCTGGAGAGGCAGGTAAAGATCCTCTAAGAGGGTGAACCTCAAACTATTCTAGCTGCAGAGCCCTTTCTTCAAAAGAATCTTACCAGAAAACCCAATGAGCAAAACGGATGAAACCCCAGGAAGAAAAGCCCTCTGCTTTCGCATCTATGGAGCCAAGGTGTTTTGATTTTATCTCCCTTCCATCTTGACCAGCTGGGGCCCCTGATATCTTGGAGCCCACCTACAGTGTGCCCTCAGAGACTCTAAAGCCAGGCCAGCAGGCAGCCTTCTCTTGCCCGTGCAGGAATGGTGTTTATGGAACGCTGTAGAAGATGGACACATTGATGAAAGCTTTAGAATGTTCTCTCTTGAGAGTGGTGGAAGCCCAGTACAAACAAGCTTAATTAAGATGCGGCTTCAGGCTTCCCTGGTGGCGCAGCGGTTGAGAGTCCGCCCGCCGATGCAGGGGACACGGGTTCGTGCCCCGGTCCGGGAAGATCCCACGTGCCGCGGAGCGTCTGGGCCCGTGAGCCATGGCCGCTGAGCCTGTGCGTCTGGAGCCTGTGTTCCGCAACGGGAGAGGCCACAACAGTGAGAGGCCCGCGTACCGCAAAAAAAAAAAAAAAAGATGCGACTTCGTTGTAAAGATCCTGGAGCATCCAAACACATGTCTGGGCTCTCAGTGCCTAGAATTTGGCCTCGACGCCATGAAGACCCCTCTCTCTCCACCTCCCCTCTCTCCTTACCGCTACTCGGCTTTATTACTCCAGTGAGGATGGATTTTCTCTGCGTGACTGAAAACATAGCCTGGGGGGCTCTCGATTGCCAAACATCCCTCCAACCTCCCTGAGTTAGGATGACTTCACCACTAGCTCTTAGAACAGGGCCTCCAATTGGCCCAGATTCTGTCATGTGCCCATCCCTGAACCAATCACTGTGGCCCAAGGGATGGGTACATGCCTAAGCCCTGGCCAAGAGCCTGGAGTTCAGGGGTTGGCAGCCCCTCAGAACCACAGGGAAGGGGGACTGGGAGAAATAGTTCCCTAAAGAAAGTGGGGGCCCCTGTTAGGTTAATGATCGTGAACAGCCCAGATTCTCAACATTTGTGACAAAGACTCTCTTGGAAACAGAGCCCTAACCTCAAGGAATGATCCCCATGAGTTCAACTTCAAGCATCAGAGACCGGGGCAAAGAGGGCCTTGCAGAGCCCCCGAGACCACCCACAGAGGGGGCCCTCTACCCTCTCTGCCCGCACCACCAGAGCTAAACCCAAGCATTAGCTGGGAGCATGTGTGTTACTTTTCCATTTAAACTTAATTCAACTTGAAAGGACTCTTCATCGTATCTTGTGCAAGTGAGCAAGGGAGAGTGTTGGTTCAGTGGTGCAATAAATAACCTCTCGTTATGAGAAACATGATGCCTCAGTCCCTAAGCCATTTGGTAACCATAATCTGATATTACAGAAGCTTTTCTTGTGAGACCAGAGATATCTGAGCCACTTCCCTTTTCAAACAACTTCAGCTAATGGCTTTCCATGCTATTAGTGGAATGAGTCCAAGCTCTCTTTGCTTTGTGGTCACTTGTTTGGATCCTGAAAGGGGAGGCTCAGATTTGCAAGCAGGAATAATTGCCTGGGAACACTGCAGAGTTATACAATTCCTGTGGAGTTGGAGGAACCACTCATTTGGAGAAATTGACTCCTCTACAGAGATGAAAATATTTGTCAAGGTTTCTCACTCCCATGCTGGCCCCTTCCTCTCTCTGACAGCTCACTTCAGCCCTCTCTGTCTCCCCATGTTCCTGATGCTGAGAATGTTTTCTTAGAAAGGCGGGGGCTCTTCTTGGATCCTACTACACAATGCCAGAAGCCATTTAGAAAGTGATGCAGCGGCACAGCCTGGCTGGCAGGTCCAACCACCGTATCCTTAGGCAAATGTCAGTCCTGGTGGTACACCTAGAACTCTGCCGCTGAATTCCAAACTCCAGTCACTATAGGGCAGGTAGAGTGGGAGCACAGCAGTGTGTGTGGCCATTAAACAGAGTGTCTCTTTCTAGTAGAAAGAGAGACACCATTTTGTAAAGTTACCTGACCACCTGCATGCTTCTGGGCTAACCCGCAGGTCATTTTAGGAGTCCTTGGTCCCATTTGATCTAAAAGAAAATGATAGTAGAACTTGACACTGTACTAAGTACACTTCACAGGGCGGGAGGGAGAACACCAGTGGGGCAGCGTTTGTTTTGACATTAGAAACCTGGCTTCATTTTCTGAACCATAACAACCAGAGGTTATCTCAGGCATGGAAGGGACTTTTTCTTTTTAATAAGCTTTTAATTTTGGAATAAATTTAGATTTACAGAAAAGTTGCAAATGTAGTGCCAACATTTCCCATATACCCTTAGCCCAGTGTCCACTAATAACATCTTTCCTGACCGCGCTGCATTTGTCCAAGTTAAGAAATTAACATTGGTGCCCTGACATCAGCTACATTCCAGACATTAGTCAGATTTCACCCATTTCTCCATTAACGTTCCAGAATCCCACATGGCATGGCATGTAGTCATCTTGTCTCGTTCGTCTCTTCCAATCTGTGACCGTTTTTCTGTGTTTCCTTGTTTATCATGACCTTGACCATTGTGAAAATTACTGGTCAGGTATGTCATACACTGTCCCTCGATTCAGGTTGTCTGATGTTGTCTCAGAATAGACTAAAATTATGGGTTTTGAGGAAGAGACCCAGAGGTGAAATACCTGGGAGGAATTTTTTTTAAAGAACAGGTAGCTCAGAAGTTACAAACGAACCCACCTTCAAATCAAATCATGTTTCGTTCGTTCTATCTGTGTCTTTGAGAAATTTTGTGCCAATTTTGTGCTGAAGTTGTTCAATTTAGATTTTCAGCTTCTCTTAAAAAAATAGAAAGAGCTGGTGACTGCAGGCTTCCATGACGGTTAGAGGTGGGTGCCAGGAAGCTGTGGCCTGCCGTGGGATGCGTCCTCTTCAGGTGCTATCAGTCCTGTGGCCTCCCCAGCTCTGGGCCTCAGCACCAGCTGCCATTGGTCATGTCCGTGGTGTTGATTTTCTTACAGTAAAGAGGTGGCGTCTATGTTTCTATTACAGCAGAAATGAACCCAGATGGCCCCATGCTTCAAGAGGAAGAAAGCAAGAGCAAGAAACGTGGTGAGTCGAATCTCAAAGAAACTGCATGTTTCCTAGTAACAGGAAAGGGTGTGAATGCACACCCTGAAAACTGCCTGTGATCCTCTGTGACTATCATTCACATGACACAGCCCTCACCACTCATTTGGCAGCAAAAAGAGGGGGTGTGGGTCAAGAGGGAAGCCAATCAACAAGGAAGTAGATGTATGAAGGGAAAGGATGCTGCCCTGGATTCCCTTCCCCAAGGTCAAATTCATGTCACTGCCCAGGCATGGCCCTGTCACCTACTGGACACAGCCATCCAGTCGGGTCTACGCAGCTGGGCCTCCCCTGGGCAGGAATTTCCAGCACTGCCAATTCCACCTCAGAAGAGGTCCTGCTAGCAGAGAGAGGATCTTCCACATCTTTTGTACCCTCCCTAACCTATGGGCCTGCCAGAGGCACAGTGAGGGTCTGTCTGATTATCCTCTACACCCCACCCTGCTGTCTGTGAGTCAGACATCCTCTGGCACATGAGCTAGAATTCTGAGCCCCAGCCCCCCCTGCTCCCTGACAGGTCCCCCAATCCCTCCTGCTTCTCCTCCTCCCCTTTCCTGTCCCACCCCGTCACCCCAGCCTTGAAGGCTTTAGGATCTGAAGAGTGTGACCACACCAGGTGTCGAGTCCTACCTGCTGCATCACCAAAGCAAACCTGTGGGGAGCGGGACGGTGAGTGAAAGGAGTGAGCACTGGACCAGGAGTCAGAGGCTCTGGATCCAGTCTTGATTCCAAGTGCTGTGCAGTGTTGGGCAAATCACCTAACCCCTCTGAGCCTGAGCTATCTCAGCTATCAAGTCCAGTGACATTTCTGTGATGTATAAATATGAACGAGGGACTTCCCTGGTAGTCCAGTGGTTAAGACTCTGCGCTCCCAATGCAGGGGGCCCGGGTTCGATCCCTGGCCAGGGAACTAGATTCTGCATGCCACAACTAAGAACCCTCATGCCACAACTAAAGATCCCGCATGCTGCAGCTAAGACCCAGCACAGCCAAATACATAAACAAACAAACAAACAAACAAAGATGACCGAGCCACAGAGTCAGTTTCCTGACTTGTTTCCTTCGCCCTCAAGCCCGAGTTATACCCTCCTCTACATATCCAGAGCAGCCCAACTTTCTCCACCAGTGCCCCAACCTCACATACCCCGCACCCCTACTCCTGATAGAACTGCCCTGAGGACAACATACTCAGATAGGAACATGGGGCCCAGCTCATACATGAGGACTTGCCTGAGGCAGGGGTAGGTCTGAGAGCTCTTTTGTGGCCCAGGACAGACCCTAAATCCCAGAGTTGACAGTGGGAGTGGTGTCTCCCTAAGCTGACTCAAAGATACATCCCTCAGATGAGCAGAGAAGGCTGAGCCATAGGCTTTACAAATGTTCCAGAGACATAAAGCTTCATTGTTATTGCTGGAGCTGAGGCCCAAAAGTTTGTGGCCAGATCAGGAGGCCTCCCAGGACTCTCCGTGGACATGGGCTGCCTCTGAATTGCTGGGAACTTACCAAACCAGGAGATGGCCAAGCTCACAATAGGCAAAAGGGCAAACAAATCATATGAGCAAAGTGACAAAACTAAGAGAGGGAGACAAAGCCCACTTTGGGACTGGCCAGTGGGATCCTGGTAAGAAAAGGTTCCTCATCCAGGAACTCGGATGGTGTTTATCATAAGATTATGAAACACTGTGGAACTTGTTGTTCCTGTAATTTGTCTGCTTCAGAGGAGCTAATGTTTATTGATTTTCTTCTGTAAGAGGCAGAATCATCAATTTGGGTTGCCACTGTTGAAAGTTCTCAGGTTTCTGGAAGAAGCTTGAACAAAAAGAATTAGGCATCTCTATACTGGTTTTATTCTTAATCACAGAGGTTGCTATCGTGACAGTCTTTGCAGACATCCAAATCCTTATTCTTTTGCAAATTCTCAGAGGTTGAAAGTGTCAGAAGGAATTAACATTTGTGGAACACCGAACATGTGTTAGGCACTGAGCTGGGCCCTTTAACAAGACCGCAGGAGGACTTCCCTGGTGGTCCAGTGGGTAAGAATCCGCACTCCCAATGCAGGGGGCCCGGGTTCGATCCCTGGTCAGGGGCCTAAATCCTGAGTGCCGCAACTAAGACCTGGCGCAGTCTACATAAATAAATATTCAGGCACTCGGGATCTTCACTGAGACAGGTTTAGTTGCGGCGTGCGGACTCTTAGTGGCAGCATGCAGTAGGATCTAGTTCCCCGGCCAGGGATCGAACCCAGGCCCCCTGCATTGGGAGTGCAGATTCTTACCCACTGGACCACCAGGGAAGTTCCAGTAAATAAATATTTTTAAAAATAATAAAAAAGCAAGACAGCAGGGAATTTAATCCATGCAGGATCTCCAAAAATTATTGTGCCCATTTCACTGAAGAGAAAACTGAATTGTAAAACATTAAATAGCTTTGCCCAAAGTTCCACACATGAAATGGAGCCAAAGTGAGATTCTGATCCATGTCTGTGTGTCTCGAGTTCCTAATCTTTCCTTGGCTCATACCACCTCGTTGTGACTGGTTTTTCTCTCACATTTTACATATTTTATTGTCCTATTGCATTATTTGAAACTTCCAAAACAATACTAAATAATGATACAAGTGGTCAATGCTATTTGTTCCAGATTTTTAAATGGCTTCTCTATTTCATAGTTTGATGCAGTCATCAGCATGTTTAAAAAGTTTTATTCTATCCCTAACTTACATGGAATTTTTATTAATAATTGTTGCTAGATTTTATCAAATGCTTTTACTTTCTACTGCTATAATAATACAGGGGTTTTGGGGGGGGGGTTGTTTGTTTGTTTTTTGTGGTACGCGGGCTTCTCACTGTTGTGGCCTCTTCCGTTGTGGAGCACAGGCTCCGCACGCGCAGGCTCAGCGGCCATGGCTCACGGGCCCAGCCGCTCCGCGGCATGTGGGATCTTCCCGGACCGGGGCACGAACCCGCGTCCCCTGCATCGTCAGGCGGACTCTCAACCACTGCGCCACCAGGGAAGCCCAATAATACAGGTTTTTTCTCTTTTAATCTAACACAGTAAATTTTTTTGATAAATTTCCAAATTTTAAACTATCTTTATAAACCTGAAATATACATGGACTTAATTTCCTTTCATTCTCTTTGTAACTTTCCACTGGATTGTGCTTACTAATTTTTGTTTAGTATCTTAGCTTCTACATTCATAAGTGAAATTTTCTAGTTTTCTTTTTCTATCCTCATCAAGTTTTAATATTAATATCACTTGGGAGCTATTTCCACCTGTTTCTCTGGCCTATGATAGTTTAAATAGTAACCTACCACAGTTTCATGGATGCTGGCACAAAACTCCTGGATCAGAGACAAAAGGCAGTTTGTTACCCACAGCAATAGCAGTAGTGACAGATCAGCATTTTGGTGCCAGTTTCCTAAGGTCAATGTGAAGAGGACCGGATGACACCTGCACATGCAGTGGTTGGACTACAGGAGAGAAGAACCCTGGGTTTAAGGAAGCTGATAATTTCATAACGGGCACTAAGCATACCTGCCATTTGCTCCATTGCGAGACACACTCTGTCTTCCAAGGTCATAAGTAACCTGCCCTTTATTCTGAAGGGAACCACCATCTCTACCTTCCGCAGTCATTCACCATCCAAACATCCTGGAAAAGATGGCCCAGTAGTTCACTTGCAAATGCACAAAAAGGTGAGAGACCCATGGAGAACTATTTCCCAACAGTGGACAGCTGAGACCAAAAGGACAAAACATTAGTATTTGTTTATTTTTAGACAGTGGGCATGTGAAAGCCATTACATTCTTTTCCATCTTTTTCTATATTTTTTAAACACCCCTTGCCAAAAAAAAAAAAATAAAAACGAGGAAAGAAAGAAAAAAGAAAAGAAAGCAAAAGGAAGAAGAGCTTTCTCGTAATGGAATCACTACTTCAAGATTCGGTGAGTGTTCCAGCAGAATACGGTGACTTCGCTTTAGGGACATTGCAGAATTCCTGAATTGGATGGGTGGGGCAGGGTAAGGCTCTTCTAATTCAAAGAATCTACAATATTAGGTCAACTTTGAAGGCATTTCAGAACTCCTTAGCTATTCTTACTCAGTACCTCTGCATTGCATCATATTCATAGGTGAACAGGGACAGATGATTGGAAATCTCACACATACACACACATACACAATTTCCAAGTAACTCACGGCTGGGATTATCCACATTTCTTAATCTCTTTAGTCTTTTCTTAAAGAGGTCAGTGGGAGGGCTATTATTTTTGCTCCTAAAGCACTGGTGTTTGAAAAATGTCATGGTCACAGGAAAGTCAGTGGTGAACAAGATAAACATGACCCTGTCCCACAGAACTTAGTATGTACAGGAGAAGAGAAATAACTCAACAGAATAATAAGATCTGATTGGCTCTCAGATTCACTAGAAATTGATTTAGCCCTCTCCCCTCCTACCTCTACTCACCCACTCGCTCTCTAAGGAGCCTTTGCCAGAGGGAGTTGGTGTAGTTTTCCTGTGTTTGTCCCGTAGAGAGTAATAGAACAGGAGGCCCAGGGAAACCATAGATTAATAAAAGATCCAGTAAGGTGCCGGTTGATAAAAGGTATCTGCTCAGGTAACTCTCCTCTCTTTAGTTCCGATTTTCCTTTTCATAGGAAATTCCAAGGTCTAGCTTCACAGCTCAGTCGAATACTTATTGCTTTAAAGGACCAGCAAAACTAACATACTACTGAAAAGTCCAAAATTAGGATATTCTCTCCACATCTTTGCCCAAAATGCAACACCCACATCCTTGGTCCTTTCCTTTCTTCTGCCCCTGTGATGCCATTCTTGTGGCCATAACAGTTGTGTCAAACACACACACACACACACACACGCACACACACGCACACACACGTGTGCATTTGCTTTCTCTACATTTCTAAAATTTCCTCTTATTCACTCCAAAAGGATGTAGGAGTGGCTACTACTTCTGAAATAGGAATAAGATTAGCTAATGAGGATGGTCTTTTTACCCATCCTCAGCAAAAATCAAAACACAGCTACAGTTCAATTTAAGCAAATACTTAAATGAAAATTCAGATTTATAGAAAACATTAAATTGAATTCATGTTAAATCCATTGAATAGTCTTTGTTTTTGAAAGCATTCAGAGTAGAATTCCTTTACTTAGCAAGCGTCCCTCACAACTATTTCCCAAAAATATTTACTCAAAGAGAAAATGTACCTGCAGTTTGGCTTTTTCCCAGATTCAATACCAGAGATACCAAAAGTCAGATAAGCAGTGAGCAAAATGCAAAACCAGATTCTAGTTTCCTTCAAAAACTGAAGTGACAGCTCTAATCTGCTGCCATCTAAAATGCTGGGCTGCCGCAAATGATTTTGAAAGATGGACTTTATCTGCCCCCTGCTGTATTCTGGGTAAATGACAGGACATCCTAATTTAGCAGCAGGAGACAGAGCCAGACGTGGTGTGTACTAGCACCCCTTACTAGAATAGAAAGGCTATGGCAAAAAGACCATGCCTGGGCTTCACCACTGTGTCTCCAGAATGAAGTGTAGCTGGAATGTAGCAGGCATGACATTAATATGTGCCGAATGCATGCACATACAGGAAAGGAAGCTGTGCTTACATACTCTGTTTGCATAAGCATAATACCAAGCGCATACAGGCCCAAGGGGAAAAAAAAATATTTTGCAATTCTCTGTTCATAAGTGTTTGAAATAAACTGGTGGCAACTGGGCATGACTGACGTCCCCTAATAATTCCACTGGGCTAAACAAAATAATAAATTGGAATATTCAGACTTAACAATAAAGATAGATTTTCTAAATGTTGCTTACTGCCAAGAAATAAATCTTTGAGAGCTTAGGCTCTAAAAGCCACGAGGTTAGAAGACAATATGATTATTTCCAAGATGGAGGACTGGTTGAGCTATCATAAAATTCGCTGTGTTATCTCTTTCATCCCTTTCTCCAGAGACCCCTGCTGCTACCAGCCCTCTAGTCATTATCCGTATATCTCTCAAACACTAGTGAAGGCAAGGACAAAAATAATAGGCATCTTCCTTAGTTGGGGGTGGATTTATTGAATACGAAAGAAGTCACGTTAGGGCTAAGATTGAGACATTTGATATACCTCCATACCTACTCTGAAGGTTAGGCTTCTCCGATGAGTCAAAAAATCAGTGTATGCAGAACAGTTCTAAAGGGAGGATAATTAAGTGCCAATGGATGTGATATAGAAAATGTCAAAAGAGAAATGTTTCCACCAGGGGAATCTTTCTACCCGTTGAGACTGGCACTTGGCCATTTCAGGTTCCTTGCACCTCGCCACTAAACCAGCAAATAAGATGGGGTGCAGTGGGGAGTGCTGACCATTTCAGCTGAGGCCATTGATCTTGGGTGTTAGGGAAAATAGGAGTGCTTCCTTAGGCCGGAGCAATGTTCACAAACTGAGGGGTCCTCCTTGTACCTCCCCCACGGAATGCTGCAAGTTAGCAGGACTAGAGCAACCTTAGAGAAGTAGAGAGCCACCAAGAACTCAGATGCTCAGGAATAAAGGTTAAGGTCACTCCACCAGGTAAAGGCAGACCAAGTTGTGGCTGAAGGCAAAAGTAACATGGAGTGGGTAAATATCAACTATAGCCTTATATTTCCCCTTGCAGGTGAGTTATGCTATATAAGAATATATAGTGTATATTCTCTCCCTTCCCCAGATATATAGTGTATATAGCCTCTGTGGATTTATTTTACAATTTATCCATGGCTAACAGGGCATTAAGAAAAGAGTGTATTTAAATTAGAAGCATGAACATCAAAATTCTTAATATGGAGCTGAATGCAATCAACTGAAATCTGGGGCTTCCCCTTTTGAGGAGCGAGTAGCATATTTTGTATAAGGGATTGTTGCATTGTGTTCTGCAGGCTAGAGATTTAAGGATGGAGGGAGGGTGTACATTGATGTTGGGCCTCCAGGGGGTGACTGCGGCGGATATCTGTCCCTACCCTGAATCTTTCAAACAGCTTCTTCTCACTTGGATAATTCTCCAAGTATAAATCCTACCTCCCTCATCTGGAAAAACTTTTAAAAAATACATTGAAATTTTGAAATTAACACAACAGGTGTGTTAGAGTCTACTAATCAGATATACATGTGTAAGACTTTGTTTTGAAAGTGAATTTTCTGAGAAAACAGAGAAGGTCCAGGCCAGCAAAGGCAGCCAGTTCTGAAGTCAATTGGTGATGGGACTGTCTCCACCGTCCACAGCAGAGTCCATGTGTTTGGGCTGGGCTCCATTACATGGTCAAATCTGAGGTGTGGTTCTGAAAGTTGTTCCTAGAAGCTCAACCTAGCTTCTCCAGAAATTCCACAAATTTCTAATAGCCTTTGTGAATCCCTTCATAGACTAGCTAGAGGATTCTATTCTTAGAACTAAGACGTCTGATTAGAATAGAAAAAAGTTAGTAGCTATGTGCCCAAGGCAGTTTGCTTTGCCTCTCTCAGCCTCAGCTTTGTCATCCTTGAAAACTTTCAAGCACTGTTGTAAAGACCAGAAATAATACAAAATGTCTTACATCTAAAAAAAACTCTATGGAGAACAACATGGAGGTTCCTTAAAAAACTAAAAATAGAACTACCATGTGACCCAGCAATCCCACTCCCAGGCTTAATTCAAAAAGACACATGCACTCCAATGTTCATTGCAACACTATTTACAATAGCCAGGACATGGAAGCAACCTAAATGCCCATGAACAGAGGAATGGATAAAGAAGATGTGGCACGTATATACAATGGAATATTATTCAGCCATAAAAAGAAACGAAATTGAGTTATTTGTAGTGAGGTGCATGGACCTAGAGTCTGTCATACAGAGTGAAGTAAGTCAGAAAGAGAAAAACAAATACTGTATGCTAACACACATACATGGAATCTAAAAAAAAAAAGGTTCTGAAGAACCTAGGGGCAGGACAGGAATAAAGACGCAGATGTAGAGAATGGACTTGAGGACATGGGGAGGGGGAAGGGTAAGCTGGGATGAAGTGAGAGAGTAGCAGCCGCATAGCACAGGGAGATCAGCTGGGTGCTTTGTGACCACCTAGAGGGGTGGGATAGGGAGGGTGGGAGGGAGGGAGATGCAAGAGGGAGGGGATATGGGGGTGTATGTATATGTATAGCCGATTCACTTTGTTATACAGTAGAAACTAACACAACCTTGTAAAGCAATTATACTCCAATAAAGATGTTAAAAAAGAGAAGAAGAAAATGGGGTTAGACTAGGTCCTAAGTGCACAATAGAATCACCTGGGGAACTTTTAGAAAATGGATAACCAACAAGGACCTACTGTATAGCACAGGGAACTCTGCTCAATGTTAAGTGGCAGCCTGGATGGGAGGGGAGTCTGGGGGAGAATGGATACGTGTGTATGTATGGCTGAGTCGCTTTGCTGTGCACCTGGAACTATCACAACGTTAATAGGCGATACTCCAATATAAAATTAAAAGTTTAAAAAAAAAAGGGAAGAAGGTGTCAGTGTTTATCTCCAACAAGTTCAAAGTATTAAAGATAATTGGTTTTTATATTTTCTAAATTTCTTGCATTTTATAATGAAAGGAAAAAAAGATGTTTTTATTTGGGGGGGATTGTTTAAAGAAATGAGTTTACAATACAGTCTCAATTCCCACTGTTCACAAGTGGAATTTGGTCTGTCTGACCCAGTCTGTTTCTGGTGACAGGAGCATGACAAAGGCCTTGAAGTATTAAGAAAAATCATCCAAAACTTGGAAATAACCAAAAGACAGTTACAGCATGTCCTTTCAAGGTCATACTGGTGCGTTGTTTAACATGCCTGCCAGGGTATTTCTTAATCTAGGGCAGTGGTTCTCAAAGTGTAATCTAAGGGCCCCTGAGGGTTTCCAAGACACTTTAGGGGTTTTGTAAGGTCCTCCCTTTCCAACTATATAACTGTGTCAGGCCAAATTTTCCTCATATATTTCAACCAAAACAACATATTGCAACATATGAACACAGAAATTGATATAAGGATTCAGCTGTCTTCTGATAAGCCAATTAAGTGTTCTATTGGCAAAAGTGTAAAACAATGCCTTTTTTCTCAGAATATATCTGGTTATTTTTCATTTAAAAATGTTAACATATAATGGGCTTGTTGTTTTTATTTTTAAAATACAGTTGACCCTTGAACATGGGTTTGAACTGCACAGGTCAACTTATAAACAGTTATTTTTCCGTAGATACCAACTGCTGTGCTACATGATCCATGGTTGGTTGAACCCAGAGATGTAGAACCCAAGACGAAGGGTGGACTGTAAAGCTATTCCTGGATTTTTGACTGTGGGAAGGGTGGGTAACCCTAAGCCTCACCTTGTTCAAGGGTCCACTATAACTAATACTTAAACATTTGTGTTTTAGTTTCTAATAAGGTTACTATTGATAGATCATTGGGATCCTCAGTTTTTAAGAGTATTAAGGGATACTGAGAACAAAAGTTTGAGACTCGCTGAGCTACATGCTTGACTTTGCTGTTCACTTTGGAGGGCTCAGATCACTCAGCACACTCGTTTCAAGACACCCTTCCCTGGTAGACCGCATAATTCCTGTTCCTCCAATTCTGCTTCACACCAGCTTTGCCATCTTATCAATTGCCTCATTAAGGAGGTGAAGAAATTTGACTATTACTCATTATATATGTATGACAGTCAAGTTTGATCTTTCGAAGATTATACTTTGATAGGAGGTGTAATCTCTGCTGATTCATAAAGACATTTACGATTTAGCCCTGGGGTTCCTTTCTTTGCAGTCAGAGGTGGATGAAGCAAGGAACACTACGAAAATCTCTTACTCTTAAACATTTCCCTAATGAAATGAAATAAGACAACTGCGATGATCAGCTGTGCCTAAAAACACTTTGTTCCTCGAGGAAAGTATTTAAGAGAGAACCAGTCCAAAGCTTGGGAAGCAGAGCAGCAGTTTTAAAAGAATGTCTAAGGTTAAAAATGGGTCGGTACGGGCTTCCCTGGTGGCGCAGTGGTTGAGAGTCCGCCTGCTGATGCAGGGGACGCGGGTTCGTGCCCCGGTCCGGGAAGATCCCACATGCCGCGGAGCGGCTGGGCCCGTGAGCCATGGCCGCTGAGCCTGCGCGTCCGGAGCCTGTGCTCTGCAACGGTAGAGGCCACAACAGTGAGAGGCCCGTGTACCTCAAAAAAAAAAAAAAAATGGGTCTGTAATTTGGGAGAGACAATATTCACTTTAATATGGAAGAATATACTGTTTTAAAAAATTTATTTTATTTTTGGCTGTGTTGGGTCTTTGTTGCTGCACGTGGACTTTCTCTAGTTGCGGTGAGCGGGGGCTACTCTTCATTGTGGTGCCCGGGCTTCTCATTGCGGTGGCTTCTCTTGTTGCGGAGCATGGGCTCTCGGTGCGCGGGCTTCAGTAGTTGTGGCTGGTGGGCTCTAGAGCGCAGGCTCCATAGTTGTGGCGCATGGGCTTACTTGCTCTGCAGCATGTGGGATCTTCCCGGACCAGGGCTCGAACCCGTGTCTCCTGCATTGGCAGGTGGATTCTTAATCACTGCACCACCAGGGAAGCCCTGGAAGAATATACTTTTAATTTACTGTTAAGAGCTGTCCTTTCCAACACAGGCTCCACCTCCCTCTCAGGTAAACAGCATAAGAACATAATTTCAGCTGTCTGCAGAAAACTTCCCTAGTCAGTATAAAATCAGCAGAAATTGATTACCCTACTACTCATTAGGAAACACTTCTCAAATCCTTCAGCTCCAGTGTGCATCAGAATAATCTGAGAGGCCTATTAGACATACAGATTTGAGTTCATTGTACAGTGTGGGGCGGGGCAATACTGTGCATTTAAAACAACCACTCTGGATGATTGATTTAAAAATACATAAAACCACACTTTGAGAAATTATCTAGACAATTAAAACCTGTTGAACTGATCTCTTCCATTTTTCTAAGAATCACTGTGTATCCTTAACATCTACATGCCAAGTCTGCTACATGGTCCGTAAAGCGCTTCACAATCTGACTGGTGTCTCACAACTTCCTCTCCCACCACTCCATCCATCTCTGCCCTACAACCACCTCCTGTCCTGGAGCCCAACTGGCCCACTGCTGCATTCCTCCTTGCTGTTGACCTCTTTCCCTCTCCCTTCCCCTGCCTGTGCAGGACTGTTTATTTTTCACAGCAGTGCAATAGCGTGGACAGTTCCTGGCTACTTGGACTCTAAAGCCAGTAAACCTGGCTTCCAATCCCAGAACCCTTTGGTAAAAGTGGCCGACCCTGGGGGGGCCTGCCCCTACAGAGCCATTGAGTCCCTGTACAGGAAGCACTGTCTTGAAGAAGGGAAACAGCAGCTGGAGCTGCAGGAGACAGACCTGGCTGAGGAGTTCCTGCCCACCGACAACAGCGCCAATGTGGCAGACGGTGGAAGAAATGGGCGGCTTAGAAGTGGAGGCCGAGGCCAGGATGGTGAACTTGCGAGTGGCAGTTCCAGGTCAGCCCCTAGCTCTGACTGCTGCTGGTGGCCCAAAAGCCAGCCAGCCAGCTTATCACCATGGCAACAGACCCTACAATGATGTGGATATCCCCGGCTGCTGGTTCTTCAAGCTGCCTTGCAAGGATGGTAACAGCTGCAATGCTGGCAGCCCCTTTGCCAAAGATGGAGGAGGGCACCCTGCAGGCTGGCCCGGGAGGTGCCCGTGGGCCCCGTGCCTTGGAAATCAACAAAATGATTTCTTTTTGGAGGAATGCCCATAAACATATCAGGTCCCAGATGGTGGTGAGGCTGCCCCGGTCAGCTCTGCCACGTGCTGTGACCAGGCACCCAAACTATGATGAGGAAGGCCGCTATGGGGCCATCCTGCCCCAGGGGGTGACCGCTGGCACCATCACTTAACGGGCTATAGAGCCCACGTGGCTCATTGCCAGCAACGCCCGACCTGACCGGATAGGCAGTGAGTTGAAGGCCATGGTGCAGGCCCCGCCCGGCTACGCCCTCGTGGGTGCTGACGTGGACTCACAGGAGCTGTGGATTGCAGCTGTGCTTAGAGACGCCCGTTTTGCTGGCGTGCATGGCTGCACGGCCTTTGGGTGGATGACACTGCAGGGCAGGAAGAGCAGGGGCACCAACCTACACAGCAAGAGAGCTGCCACAGTGGGCATCACCTGTGAGCACAAGGTCTTCAACTATGGCTGCATCTATGGGGCGGGGCAGCCCTTCGCTGAGTGCCTCCTCATGCAGTTCAACCACGGGCTCACGCGGCAGGAGGCAGCTGAGAAGGCCCGACAGATGTATGCAGTCACCAAGGGCCTCCGCAGGTATCGGCTGTTCGATGAGGGCGAGTGGCTGGTGAGGGAGTTGGATAGACCTCCCCGTGGACAGGATGGAGGATGGCTTGGTTTCCCTGCAGGATCTACGCAAGATCCAGAGAGAAGCTTCTAGGAAATCACAATGGAAGAAGTGGGAGGAGGTTTCTGAATAAGCCTGGATGGGGGACACAGAGTCAGAAATGTTCAATAAGCTGGAGAGCATTGCGATGTCTGACACACCACGTACCCCGGTGCTGGGCTGCTGCATCAGCCGAGCCCTGGAGCCCTCTGCTGTCCAGGGGGAGTTTATGACCAGCTGTGTGAATTGAGCCGTGCAAAGCTCCGCTGCGGACTACTTACACCTCATGCTTGTGGCCATGAAGTGGCTGTTTGAGGTGTTTGCCATCGATGGGCGCTTCTGCATCAGCATCCATGATGAGGTTCGATACCTGGTGCGGGAGGAGGACTGCTACCGTGCTGCCCTCGCCCTGCAGATCGCCAACCTCTTGACCAGGTGCATGTTTGCCTACAAGCTGGGTCTGAATGACTTGCCCCAGTCAGTCGCCTTTTTCAGTACAGCCGATATTAACCAGTGCCTCAGGAAGGAAGTGACAATGGATTGTAAGTAAAACTCCTTCCAACCCAACCGGGATGGAAAGCAGATAACGGGATTCCCGAGGGTGAAGCACTGGATATTTACCAGATAATTGAACTCACCAAAGTCTCCCTGGAATAATGAAGCCAGCCCGGATGGTAGCTCTGCCTGGAGGCTCTGAATTTGCTCCCGTGGAGTTTCATCGGGGCGGTGCAGGCTCCCAAACTCAGGCTTTCAGCCATGCTTTTTGCAGAAGGGCTTGCCTAAGGCCAGCCATTTTTCAGTAGCAGTACCTGCCAAGAATGATTGCCTCTAATTGACGGTGCAACTGAGTTCAGAACCAAGATGCCAACGTTGGTGCAGGCTGTAGGACAAGGGAGCATTGTTGCTTGTTGGGCAAAAAGAAAGTAGAAGCCCCAAAGTTCACACTAACTCAGGCATTTCACTTCTTTTTCCTTTTCTTCTTGGCTGGTTCTTTGCTCTGTCCCTCACGCTCTGATGCAGTGCCCTAGAAGGGGAGAGAAGTAACGCTCTAAATGTTGTAAGCCTGCTCGGAAGCAGTGGAAATAAAAACAAAGATCCTTTATCTTCTCACCAAAAAAATAAGTGCCCAACCTCTGTGAGCCTCAGATGACTCCTCTATCAAAACGGAGGGGAAAATACCCACCCCAAGGTTATTATTACACCAGCACTGGCGGTATTTCGTTTAGATGCTGTATGTGTTAGTTTGGGGGTTTTGCCTCCTGTAAAACCTTCAATCCTCCCTGGAAGAACTAACTGCTCTCTCCTCTGTTCTAAGCAGTGCTAGCATTCCTAGAGATACTCGCTGTATATGAAAACCCTTATCTCCTTACTGCACAGGTCTGTAAACCCAATTCTGTTAAGGACTTAAGAGCAGATACTTAAGAAGCTGCATTAGATCAAATCAGTATACTAAAGTTCTAAAGATAATCCAAATCCTTAAGGGTAACCTAACCTCACTCTACCCCAGTTATTATACCAGATACTTTTTACTAAATGATCACGTTCCTTCGCATTTTGAGGCCAAGGGGAAATAATGCAAAACACTGATACTTTCGGGCCCATAGCTGCCACGTAACCACCTCGCTCACGTATAGCGGACGGTATATGTTTAAATACTGAAGGTGGGTGAAGGGGATGAAGTTGAACAGTCCAGCCCATGTTAAAATACTCTGAGGGCTTCCCTGGTGACGCAGTGGTTGAGAATCCGCCTGCCAATGTAGGGGACACAGGTTCGAGCCCTGGTCTGGGAAGATCCCACATGCCGCAGAGCAACTAGGCCCGTGAGCCACAACTACTGAGCCTGCGCGCCTGGAGCTTGTGCTCCGCAATGGGAGAGGCCGCGACAGTGAGAGGCCCGTGCACCGCGATGAAGAGTGGCCGCCGCTCGCCGCAACTAGAGAAAGCCCTCGCACAGAAACGAAGACCCAACACAGCCAAAAATAAATAAATAAATAAGTTTTCATTAAAAAAAAATACTCTGAGCATTTACCATATACAAAAATACTAAATAATATGAAAGATTAAAAGATGCATGAAGTATGGTTTCTTCTTTCCAAGGAGCTTAATCCAGTTGAGGAAAAAAGAACTTACTGATACTGCTTTTCTCCATAGACAAAATAACAATGACCACCACCCTCCAAGATTCATGCTTTTTCTCTCCAGGAAGCAGAGGGTGTAAAATTAAGAGTAGGTATGGTTTGAAAGGATAGATGCACGTTTCACAAATATCGTCCCCATAAAAGGGATTCAGAAGAATGTCTACCAGGATTTTGATATATGTTCTCATCTCATCCTCCTCACAACCCTGAGAGGTAGGTATTATCTCCATTTTATAGATGAAGAAGGTGAGGCTCAGCTGTTACCTAAGTGTTTGCCCAAGTTCACAAAGCTTGGAAGTGGTGGTGCTGGGAACAAAGCTCCGTTTTACCTCCAAGGTCCATCTCCTTTTCCTGGAGTTGAAATTCAAGTATTCTTTCAGTTCTAGGTTACGTAAATGTTTAGGGAGTCTTCACATTTTGTGTTTGGGAAATCTAAACTATGCCATTTTAGATGACCTTTCTTGCTTGCTCTGTCAGTAGCTATAGACCCATTTTCCTCCACAATGACCATGTTGTTTGCCATATAAACATATTTGTCAGGAAGCTTAAAATTAACTGTTACTTAAATAACAGCCCAAATTACTCCCATGCCCCACCAAAAAAAAAAAAAAAAAAAAATCGTTATGGAAAAGCTTCAGGAAGTAGTTATCAGACAGACTATTCGCCAAATAGAGCCAGCAGATAGAGCCTTAAGACAAGCAAAACTGAGTACAAATTTTCTATGCCACCTGCTTCTTTTCATTTTTTTTTTTTGGGGGGGGGGCCGTACGCGGGCCTCTCACCCCTGTGGCCTCTCCCGACGCGGAGCACAGGCCCCGGACGCGCAGGCTCAGCGGCCATGGCTCACGGGCCCAGCCGCTCCGCCTCCGCGGCATGTGGGATCTTCCCGGACCGGAGCACGACCCCGCGCCCCCGGCATCGGCAGGCGGACTCTCAACCACTGCGCCACCAGGGAAGCCCCTTCTTTTCATATTTGATTCTCTCACCAATCCTGTGAGAGGGCAGGAATTGTCATAAAAAGTAAGGAAACTGTTAGCAGAAATCCAAGCTCTAGTGCTCTCTCCTCAAAACCCCACTTACCCTCAGAAGGGTCAAAGCAACCATGTGAGCATTAAAGAATTACTTAATGGCCTAGAATGTCAGTTATATGAAAAAAATATATCATTACAGGGTAATTCTATTTTTGTGTAAAATAAAAATTGAGTATGTTTTATGCAATATAGTGAACGTGTCAATAAGCACAGGGAAAGATTTCCACAGCAGACACACCAAATATATGGTTACCTCTAGGGTATATCAAAAGGACCGGAAGATTGTCACTTCTTGCCTCATGTGATCTGTTTTTTAAATGTAGTATTATGGGTAATTTTCACCTTGTTTCAGTATTAACAGAATCTTTTTCCTCCACATTTAGTACTTTTCAGAATGCAGCTAAGACAGAGCTTTGAGTTAGGAATGTTACTCATCTGTGTCTGAAACCTTCTACTGACTCAAACCCTTGGAGGTATGGAGTTGCAGAATCCTGGTTTGCAAGCCTGAGATACCCGAGACACCTTTTTTGATAAAGTGGTTTCCTACCACACGACTGTTGTACAAAAAGTGCTAATGTATATTTAAGTGCTTGATTGAGCTATGCAAAGCCTATGATCCCCTCTTCTCCTAAGCTTTTTTACACTCTTTAGGCACTTTTGACATGGTCAACTGCTAGCTTTGGCACTGAAGATTCAAAAAAGTCACAAACCTAAAGAGAACATAATAGGAGCTGTATTGCACTCAAGTATGTCAAGGGTAGATCAATTCTTCAGCCTAAATTCCAGCAAACTGCAAATCTGGAGAGAAAAATTCCTAGGATCTGATATAAGACTTAGGTAGAGAAGGTGGCATTTCTCTGTCCTGTTTGGGAAAGCTCTAATGTAGCTTTGTTTGCCCAAAAGCCAAGTGGAAGGATTCTCTCTGACAGAGGCTCCAGAGTGAATCCAAGTAAGACAGTCATTTGATTAGTAAACTCTGGCCAAGTAAGATGGCTGCCTGAAACAGCTGCCAGCTCTCCAAGCTGATTCTCACCATCACCCCAGAACTAGGACACAAATGGAAAAACATTTAGGTGCACAGATCAATTATGGTCAAAGTACGGGAAAATTCAAGCCAGGAATGAAGCTGCTGAAACCTAAAAGTGTGTGCAACAGACCCAAGCAACCCGCGCTAGCAGAGAAGCAGCTCATCAGAAAACTTTCCGTAAAGTTTACCGTTTGACCTCAGTGGACCACTAACAGCAACGTCAGTGTTTCCTGAAATTTCATGGTATATTTTAATAGGTTCTTAACCAAAGTTAAGACCAAAAAATTTTTTTTTAATCCCACAATAATGAAACAACGTAAATAACACCAGCAGCACTCACACCTACAGCAAGGGTCAAGTCCCTAGCTAGCCCAATTCTGGAAGTAAAATAACTAAAGGAAGCCCTGCTCAAAGTTCACCAAAAATATAAACCCTCAAAAATTAAACACTGCTCTTCAGTTTCACAAGTAGAATATGTTCAGTGAAGCAAGGATGACTAGCTATCTTCATGAGAGACATATAAGGCATACTCAATAGTAGGGTCACAAATGATTGTCCCTTCCACAAAAGTAAATTATTTATGTCTTAATTAGGAAGATAGACTGTTTGTTATTAAGTTTCTTTTTTAAAAACCTACCTTATAATATAAATTACTAAAAAAATTATACCGCAGAAAATATACTAACACAAAACTTATCTCAGCAAACAGTTCTGAGTTTGTCTTTATTCCCTTTTATTGTTTCTTGCTTAGCAATGTTCAGAGTCCTCCAGCTGAAACCAAAGTACTTTCTTAGAATCCTTTATAGAACCGTATCTTTGGGGAAAACACTCTTTCCAACAAGAAATACTAAGAAATCCAATGGTTTAGATCTCACAACACTTTTGCTTAAAAATAAATAAATAACCAACCTGTCTTTAATTTCAGAAGAGTTGCTATTATACAACAAACTTTTTATTTTTTCTATTAATAAAAACAGTCCACGGCATTCATAAAACAGGGTGGTAAAAGAAATAAAAAGAGACACATTTCAGGTGGATTCTGTTTAAGAACAGATGAGTTGGTACCAGTTTAATACAGATGGAAACAAATACAATCCATATAAAAACAGGATCTGAAGCAGGAGGCAGATATATCAACCAAAGTAAATTTAGAGCTTTCGGCCATGCAACTCAACATCTGAGTTCTCTTCACTTAAAAACCAAACTAGACGCTTTAATAGGTGTTCATAGAGAAGGCTACAAAAGTATTACAGAATGTTAGCCTTACATACACCACAAAAAAGAGAGAAACAAAATTAATAAATCCCCTAGGCTAATCACAACAAGTTTTCCCTAACAGAGACAGACACAGAAAAATAATTTACAAGCTTAGATTCGAGGTATGAGGTACGATACCTTACAGCTCTCACTTGGGTGTTTCCCACTCATGCTCTTTTCAGTATAAACAAATAGGTTTATGTAATGGAATACATATTTGAATAATTCCTTAAAAAAATCACAAGTTCCATTTTATATATACAAATTTTTAATTATGTACTGAAAATAAATTACAGGAAGGAACTTTAAAATGCAACAGAGGACAAAGTCACGATAAACATTCCCATTGAATTCCCTTGGGGGGAGGGTGGGGAGGGTGGGGAGATTGCAGTGCTCAAGAAGATAAATATCACAAATATATCAAAAACTTCAAATTGTCTATGCATTCACACACTGACATGAGCCACAAACATTCCTTCACAGGGACTGTACTCATTAGCCTACCACAGAACCAGATTTTGTCATAAACTACAAAACTTTTAATACAAAATCGTATTTATATATTTATAATTCATATACATGCCCTACCTGTGATTTTAGAAAATAAAAGCTACACACTGTATAGACACTCTTAACTCATAGCTATAGGCAACATTTTTGGATGGAATTTCTCCCCCAATAAATTAACGGCATATTTTATGTACATGAAGGCTAAACTGCATAAAGGCAGTTCAGTTTCCCAGATATGCATCTCCTTTTAGGGCAGGTTTATAAATTTAAAAAGGCAAGACAAATGTACACCTCAGAATCACTTTCTTAGCTACAAGAGTTGTCATGTAATTTCTGTGAAGTTTCTGATACATGCATTTATGTAATACTGGTATTGAAGGCAGTAAAGCAATAGATACTTTTAATGTCGTGGCTCAATAAAAGGCTTCATTGTCATCCCAAACTGATTCTTGATACAGTGATTCATAGCTTCTCTAAAAATTAAAATTTCAATGGGACACTGTGTTAAAGAGACTCTAAATAGATTTCTTAAAATATTTCCCTGAAATATCCTTTACATAAGACAAATTTCACTAACATTAGATTAAGTAAAAAGGGGAAAAAGAGAATTAAACATGGTACAAGTGTGCATGAAAACTAATGCTCCCCAGCCAGTCTTCATGCCTTAGGAGCCATGAACAGAATGCTTAAAACCAACAAACACTTTCACACTCTGTGGCAGCCATCTGTGAAGCCAGTTATACTAAACTACTTCTACAGTTGATTGTAAACTTTGGTTTATTTTTATTTGAGTTCTCATTGTACAGCAAGCATGAAACAAAGAAAGAGTGGAGTCCATGAGGAGATGAACTGTCAGTCTGTCTTTAATCTGGCAGGATGAGACACCTGGTCAGTCAGGCCTGCTTTGATAGAGTTTGTTACAGACTGCCTTATGTTTTCCTCCATCAAATTATCACCCAGGGGCTTCAATACCTGTGGTATGAGAAATGTGCAAAACAAATAAAAACATGAGGTAAAAAAAGAGTTACATATAAAAATAGATATAAAAATTCAATTCAAAGCAATGAAGAAAATAACCAGGAATGTGGGAAATAAAAAGGTGCTTCTCCCAAAAAAAGTTATGATGCTACAAATAATGCAGTTAGACATTTTATAATGCAACAAAAGTTACTTTCCTCCTATTCAAACCATTTACAATTCCTATGAGATGGATGTGCAATTCCATACCCTATATGCAGCATCAAATCTGGTATGTATACAGCATTTATGCAGACCGGCCCAGACGGTCCTGCTTATTGTCCTACATGTATAAGTGTGAACACTTCGGATAGAGAAAAAAGTTAAAAATACTGTCTAATTTTTCTTCTTGTTATTGTTGGATGACAGTCTCTGTCGCTGTGCTGATGAAAGAGCACGATGAACCATTCGACGTCTAGTAACTTCAAACAGTTTGGAAAACACCTAAAACATGGAGTGATTCGTTAGGAGAATGACTCAGAGTGCCTTGAAGTTAAAGAACTTAAGACTACAAGAATTTGAGACTTTATAGGTTTCTCACCTTCCTGGGACTCCTCTGAAGCAAAAGAAAAGAGAAATGCAAAAGAATTTAGACAAGTGTTGACACAGCACAGATCTTCTGACTAGTGATCATCTTACCTCAACTATACTGAAAATAATTTTACACACTTTAGATTCTTCCATTTACTTGTTTTGTAATAATGGCACCTCTAAGATCCTAGAATCAATGCTGTACGGAAGATGAGTGGTTTTCAAAAGAAGACAATGTACAACTACAAAAATTCATGTTGCAGAAAATTAGTAATGGTCCAACATTTTTAAAGTAGGTAATATTTTAAGTGACATTGTGATAGCTTTTAATCCATCTTCTGTCAGAAGATATCAAAGGAATATAAAGAATGAGATTATTTTTAAGATATAAAAATTTAAATTTTACAAATATCCAGACACAAGCTTCCAAATCAGATCTGAATAAATAGAGCATTTCTACAAAGAAGAAATATAAAATCCAGATTAATATAGTGGGTCACTGTATAAAATAATAATGATATTATTAATAGAAAAGTCAACATCCAATCAACTTCTTCAGTCTTTGAATTTAAAGCCAAAACCAACATGGACCTGCATATCTTAGATCTTCAAATAAGCCCAATACTTCATCAGCCCAGAAATGGTATCTGAAAACACCTTTTATAACTGTCCATCAATAATAACTGTAGTTTTCATTCTGGTCCTTGACATGATGCTCAAGTATTTCACGATGATCATTTTAATGACAACATCCTTAAATGAAATTTTCTGCACACAGGCAATTCCAGACAACAGTTGGCTGATATACAACAAGGCTTTCCTTAGTAGACACTTGTCAGGCCCAACTTTGAATTCTGGTTTGAGGTAAAAAATCCTGATTTGAATTCTGGTTGAGATAACGGATTATGATTAAGAAAAGCTGGTTCTCTGTTTGCGGTGCTTTGCTTTGTTCATTAGTGTTTCCATAGTACAGAGGTCAAACAAAGTTTCTTTGATGTAAGAATTCCCTATAAGACTGTTCCTTGTAGTACATCAGTAAATCACTACTAACTTCCTTGAAGGCAATGAAGACCCAATATTTTTCCTGGAATAGAAGCATGCCTTGGTTCTTGCCAATATTAGTAAGAAACTTCTTTTGCTTTCCTAAAGCAAAAGAATTACACTTCCAAACTTCTTTCCTTACCTTCATATAACTCTTGCACTAATTATAATTTCTTTTCTTAAAAAAAAAAAATCCTTAAAAGACTCTGGCCCTGCCCACTTGTCTGGTATAATCAGGCCTATGACTAAGAATCTATCCAAAGGATATTACAGATGTAAGCCAACCAAAGCACACTATAATTACAACTTTAAAGGGGAAAAAAACAGTTCATACTTTATACTCAAATTATGCATCTAAACAAAAAGGAAAATATCCTTTTACCATTCTCCATATAAAGCTAAAGCAGGTGTGCAAATACTGGGAGTGGGGAATGGGGGACTGGAAGGAGGGGTGGGAAGTCACAGGGATAAGATTAGTCACTGAAAAACCAAAAGACAGATACCAACCTGTTCCCATAGTGTTTCAGCAATCTGATCAATCATTGTTCCAATTTCTCTGAACTCCCCAGAGTATTTAACATATGCCCAAGTACAAAGAGACGTCAGTGCTAACCCCATGACAAGGTTACACAAGACGGCTATAGAGTTTAGGCCAACGAAGCCAGTCAGTCCTGAGATTATATACATAGCAAACATGACTGCAAACAGTGTGGCAGGGGTACGAGCAGCATAGAAGATATTTTTGCCATCATTGTGCTTTATAAAATTTGCATAGGTTTCTTCTATTTCAGCCTCAAGCTGGTCCTGATAACGACGGCAGAATTCATCTCCACCCATTTTTTTTACTGAACGAAACTGTTTAATCGCCACTTCCTTGAGATCCAGGTGTCTTCGCTCCAGATCTGAAGGTGCAATGTAAGGCTTGTCCCCACCACATACCTGTACAGGCAGGGTTACATTAGGACAGATTACATGCTGGAAATAATTCACACTTGAAAGAAATTCCCTGATCATAATTTTTAATCTCAAAGAGTCAAACCACCTACATGGTTTAGTTTTAAATCTGTTCATAATACTTCACACATTATCATAACCTACTTATTTCTTATATGTTTAACTGACTCAAGCAAAATAAACTTTCCAAAATTAATTATATTGGTATTAATGATATACCAGTAAAGACAAAAAGAATTATACTGCTATCTGTACCTGACTTCACCTGACCCAGCAATACACCAAAAGAGTACAAAAGATTGCTGGCAAGAAAGTGGGTAAAAGATAACATAAAAAAGGTACTTTAATGTTTGAGTCAGCAAGCTTAGCAAAGAAATTGCTATTGCCCTTAAGCTGATGTTGCTTGCATCAGAAGCTACTAATAACAGCACTCTGAATCATGTGTCAGAAAATATTTCAGTGTGGTCTATGTAATAACTTACTACCCATATCCTGCACTCTAACCACGGGAATTATATTCTTAATTTATTTCCAGCAGAGATGATAAAGGGAAATTTGGGAATGATGTAACATGACAATGCATAAGGAGCACAAATTGGTTCAATTATTTTAAATATAAAAATCTATCTATCTTACTCTAGTGTCAAATTTAAATTTTAGTTACAAACCTGCTCCATACTTTTGCAATAGATCTCTCTTGCTCCTGCTACTGCAGCAAGATTATTAGCTTCAGCTGTTGCCTAAGAAATAAAATGAAATGTGCCAATTTTATGTGAAATACCTGATAACTATAAATTCTGATTAAGACAATAAATTATGTACAATGACCCAGTCTGAAAATGAATCAGAGAAAATATTATCAACTTCCAGTTTTCCTTTCTAATGGAAGGGAACACCAGTATAAAGGATATAATAATTGCTTCTAATAGGACTACCTGCTTAATTTTGTTTTGCTTAGGTTTGTTAAAAGTGGGTTTGTAGAAAATACCACATAGGCCCAGGAAATTATAGAGAATTAAACAGATACAACCCTAAAATGTGTCAAGTCCCCAGGTGCAAAGAATCAAGAATTACTCATATGGTCCTCTCTCTCATAATCAGTATTACACACAAGATACATTTTTAAATCCACAAAACTGCTTATTGTATGGGTTTTATGAAAAAACAGTTTAATCCACTATAAAACTGAGAAACTGCCCAAAGTAGCAAATTTTTTAAAAAATGAATTAGGTTAAAATAACATTGTCCCTAAAGAACAACTTTTTTAAAAAAAGAAAAACAAAATCTATATTCACTAGAACCAGATGTGAATCATTAATATCAAGAGAAAATAAGCCTCATTTCAAACGACTCATTGTAAAAGAGCAGAAGCAAGGCCCTTGGTTTGGCAAGGCCCATATGAAGCTATCTTCTGAAGCAGAAATTCTCCTACACTTTTTGAGCAACTGAAGAGAAGGCACCGAGGACCCTCATATCTGGTGTGCAAGGTGTGCAACCTGTAGTTACAAAAACTCATTAAAACTTCAGGACCCATGCCTTAAGTATCTAAAATGTATTTGCATGGAAAGAAACACTACCCCATTTCCAGCATTTATCTCTAAAGCAAAGGTTTTTTTTCTCCTTCGTAAATAAATTTATGTACAACACACACAATACCTGAAGCATGGACTTTGGATGTGGAAGTTCCTCTCCTTGATAAATTTTAATGTAAGCCTAAAAATACAGAAGACTCATTATATTCATAGGTTATGCAATTTGGCTCCACATCCCCAGAGAAAGAAAAATCATTAAATAGAAAAATGATTCACACTATTATAAGGAAAGTCTAGGCTTTAAAAATCATACACTCTCATTCCAACGGAGTTAACCCTATTCTGAACATTATTAAGTGTGATGTTGCTAAATAATATCCTAGAGAAATGTCTCTAAATATAACTCCAACTTGGCATAAAAGTTATATCTCGTATTTAAAAGTTATATATAAAATGTCATCTACTTTATGAAAAGAAATCCATAATTCTCCCCTACTACCAACATTTCAAATAAATATGTAAGAAAATATTTTAACTCAGTATTTTACTTTGACCAGCTTAAAGTATACTTCAGTTCAAGGGAAAATAAATTACTGAATTTGTGGTTTAAGAGTAAGAAAGGAAGATGAAAGTTTTTAAGTAAGTTCCATATAGGAATCTTTCACCTCAACTTTCTACTGACTCTAATTCATAACTGAACAAAGATAGTAGGAAAGTGATCAAGTGTCCATTAAATAATACAAAAATATACTCTTAGTTAACTGTATTTCCCTTCTGTCTATTTACAACTACAATGAATAAATACAAACCTCTACAATAGTCTTGTGCTGGCAAGTAAGCTATAAAGACTACAGAACAGCAGAGGGGGAAAAAAAAATCTATGCATAATTTATTTGAGCTCAAACCCAGTCTGGATACTTTCAGCTGCTCTTATCAAGTCCCAGACTCTGAGAGAAGGCTTTTGTGAGAACTCAGGATACAGAATTATGCTCCCAATACCTATTATCATTCTCAAATGATAGAGTGGTATTATAATATTATGGTGAATGGTTCTTCTTTCCATATCAGAGCTGGAGAAAAAGTAGGATAACTCTACAAAGAAATAAAATCACTGTACAGAAGATACATGTTGTCTCCTACAATCTTAGATATTCTTAAATACTGATACATCCAATTCAAGGCAAAAAAATAAATTTTACTTTTTTGCTTTAAAATAAAGATAAGAAATTTCTTGTACATACAGATGAGTTTTAAGTCAGCTATATTTCTAACTTAGACAAAGCCATTTAATGTAAGAATTTTCCTACCTTAAAGTATTCTACAAGATCTCTACAAGTGACTTTAGATCCACTTATCTCTTTTTCTACCAAATTTTCTGGGGCAAGCAGCAATGGAACCAGATTTCGAAGCTCTCGTTTAAACTCTTCATCAATATCTAATGGACATGAAATTAGTCAACATGTTAGTAAAAAAAAAAAAAAAAAAAGGTAAAGTCCCCATTGGTAAGAGTTAATAAAATTCTATTTCATAAAATAAAAATATGCTACTTAAGTGTAGATTCATTTCAAAAAACTCATCCAAACACGTCACTGTCATATCTCCTAGGAAAAGACATAATCACCCCTCCACTCTACAACCCCGCTTCCCTCATCTCCCAATAATTCTTTCAGCCCAAATAATAAATAAAACTGTGGCCTACTAGAACAAATTCCACATCAAGTATTTTAACTAAACTATCCTTTCCAAATGGCAATCAATTCATGAAACTGTATTAAATTTTAATACTAAATTTTGTTTCTCCAGCCATACTGTTAAAAGTTTTGTCAATCCTCAAGCCTTTTGCCATCATGCTCAAAATAATCCTAAAACATACACAAAAAAATTACACCATCACCCCCGAACAGACTTAAATCTAATTACATCAATATAATACATTGGTAATGCTTTTTAGCAGACTGCAATCAGATGAAATACTGAAATGTTCTTAGCCTTCAGTATTTTTAGGACACCAGTGCTGAGCAACAGACCACCTTATAAAATGTTAATCAATATGCCAGGTGTTTGCAACAAACCAATACATTACAATCACACCATTAATAATGCATCAAAATGTCCTCCAGCATAAAAGAAAAAATTTAAGGAACCATGTATTTTTTTTAACTTTCAGCCTCTAAAACTTAAGTTCTGATTTTAGCAAGAATGGGAATTCCCACCTTTCAATCTCCCATCAAAACTAGGATTAGTTGCAACTTTAAGACCAGGATGTGGCAAAAGGAAGCAACCAAGATTTGAGAAACAATTGTGAATGTGCTTCCTTACATTCTGTAGCTCTTCATGTTGATTTTGTTTTACCTGGGGACAGAAGGAGACAAGGTGAAGGAGCAAACAAGAGAAAAACACACTTTTTAAAGAAAACACACATACGTACTCACATGCATGCACACTAACTCATATGCTAGTCTAGATGTGTGTTTCTTGACAATAAAATTTTACTAAAGACCCATTTCTAACCATTTGATAAGACCCCACTCTGTCTTAAACCAAAAAAGATTTTTTTCCCATGTTAGCTGCCAAGGATATGAATAAATACAAATAATAATTAATCATAAGATCTAACACCAGAACAACAGGTGTGGTTGTGATTTACAAACAAGTAAATAAATTAAGAATTTGCCTTTAAAGTATTTTAAATGACTTCAGACTATACTACAAAGCTAAAGTAATCAAGACAGTATGGTACTGGCACAAAAACAGAAATATAGCTCAATGGAACAGGATAGAAAGCCCAGAGGTAAACCCACGTACATATGGTCACCTTATCTTTGATAAAGGAGGCAAGAATAAACACTGGAGAAAAGGCAGCCTCTTCAATAACTGGTGCTGAGAAAACTGGACAGGTACACGTAAAAGTATGAGATTAGAACACTCCCTAACACCATACACAAAAATAAACTCAAAATGGATTAAAGACCTAAATGTAAGGCCAGAAACTATCAAACTCTTAGAGGAAAACATAGGCAGAACACTCTATGACATAAATCACAGCAAGATCCTTTTTGACCCACCTCCTAGAGAAATGGAAATAAAACAAACAAATGGGACCTAATGAAACTTAAAATCTTTTGTACAGCAAAGGAAAACATAAACAAGACCAAAAGACAACCCTCAGAATGGGAGAAAATATTTGCAAATGAAGCAAGTGACAAAGGAGTAATCTCCAAAATTTACAAGCAACTCATGCAGCTCAATATCAAAAAAACAAACAACCCAATCCAAAAATGGGAAGAAGACCTAAATAGACATTTCTCCAAAGAAGATATACAGATTACCAACAAACACATGAAAGAATGCTCAACATCATTAATCATTAGAGAAATCCAAATCAAAACTACAATGAGATATCATCTCATACCGGTCAGAATGGCCATCATCAAAAAATCTAGAAACAATAAATGCTGGAGAGGGTGTGGAGAAAACGGAACACTCTTGCACTGCTGGTGGGAATGTAAATTGATACAGCCATTATGGAGAACAGTATGGAGGTTCCTTAAAAAACTACAAATAGAACTACCATATGACCCAGCAATCCCACTACCGGGCATATACCCTGAGAAAACCATAATTCAAAAAGAGTCATGGGGCTTCCCTGGTGGCTTAGTGGTTGAGAGTCCGCCCGCCAATGCAGGGGACACAGGTTCATGCCCCGGTCCGGGAAGATCCCACATGCCGCAGAGCGGCTAGCCCTGTGAACCATGGCCGTTGAGCCTGCACGTCCGGAGCCTGTGCTCCGCAACGGGAGAGGCCACAACAGTGAGAGGCCCGCGTACCTCAAAAAAAAAAGTCATGTACCAAAATGTTCATTGCAGCTCTATTTACAATAGCCAGGACATGGAAGCAACCTAAGTATCCATCATCAGATGAATAGATAAACAAGATGTGGCACATATATACAATGGACTATTACTCAGCCATAAAAAGAAACGAAATTGAGTTATTTGTAGTGAGGTGGATAGACCTACAGTCTGTCATACAGAGTGAAGTAAGTCAGAAAGAGAAAAACAAATACCGTATGCTAACACATATATATGGAATCTAAGGGGAAAAAAAGGTCATGAAGAACCTAGGGGTAAGATGGGAATGGAGATGCAGACCTACTAGAGAATGGACTTGAGGATGTGGGGAGGGGGAAGGCTAGGCTGTGACAAAGTGAGAGAGTGGCACGGACATATATACACTACCAAACAGAATAGACTGCTAGTGGGAAGCAGCCGCATAGCACAGGGAGATCAGCTCGGTGGTTTGTGACCACCTAGAGGGGTGGGAGGGAGGGAGACGCAAGAGGGAAGAGATATGGGAACATGTGTATATGTATAACTGATTCACTTTGTTATAAAGCAGAAACTAACACACCATTGTAAAGCAATTATATTCCAATAAAGATGTTAATAAATAAATAAATACATAAAGCAGTGTTCCTCAAACTTGGGGGAAAAAAAAGTATTTAAAATGGCAAAGAGAAAAACACAGTACTAATTTGCCTACAAATAAAAAGGTCAGCCCCTGAGCAAAACAACAGGTAAGGCGAAAAGCTCCAATGCAGTCCAAAGAGCCTTAAAAATTTATTAGGATTTCGGCACTCACTCTAAATGATTATTTATGATTTATGCTAGTTTATCAATGTTTTGCAGAAGAGAAACTGCTATGTATTTTCTGGAAGGAAATCCTAATGTTAGATTTTTAATAACTACTTATCCCAATATAACGCACATATTCTCCCAAACTCTTCTCAAAAACCATTCTAAAAAACATGCACCATTTGTAGTCAACAAAATCTGGAAACTACCTAAATCTCCATCAAGAGTAGAATGGAAACCTGTTGCCTGTTCATACAATGGAATATGGAATAGCAATGAGAATAAGTGAACTAAACTACATGCAACAATATGGATTAATCTCAGAAATGTAATACTGGGCTAAAGAAGCTGGACACAAAAGAATACATACTGTATATGATTCCTTTCATAAAAAGATCCAAAAACAAAGCCTGTTGGAAGTCAAAAGAGTAATGAAGGGTTTGTGGGGGGGAGGCGTGCGGGAGTTAGTGGATACAGGCAGTTGCTTCTGGGTGGTTACATGGCTATGTTCAATTTCTACAAACTCCTCAAGCTGCACACTTATGATCTGAGTACTTTTCTGCATCGCTTCAATAATATATTTAAAAACCTCCTTATCTTTGAAGTACATAATTCTGAATTTAGTTAGTATGCCTGATGTACTGTGGGTTAATTTCTTCTGAACAAACCAGAGAAAACGCTCATGAATGAAATTATTTCTGACAAGTCTAGAAATGCCTTTCAAATAATCCAAGAAATGAGGAGTTGGTTTTGACCTCATTTTAGGATTAAGAAAAATTACATTATACCCTAAGTCTTTGAATGTGGCTGCAAAATTAAATGCATTTTTCCATAGTAAACAAACAAAATTTTTTTACCCCAAAGAGCTAAACCTCCTACTTATGAATAAAGGTATTTTTATGTATCTTTTGTGGACGTCAGTAGGTAGGTAGTATCTGACCTGAGGGTTTCCTGAAGTACGTCCATAGGAGGGTACCTTTAGGAATAAAGGATCATGTTGGTGATGTTATTTTCCAGGAATGACTTGGTGTGGCATTTTGCATAGGCCAGACCAGGAGTTTGGAAATTTGGGTCCTACTCCCAGTTATCAATAATTAGTTAAGTGACCAAAGGCAAGTCACTTTTCTGGGTCCCAGTTTTGGGGTGTGTGTGTGTGTGTGTGTGTGTGTGTGTGTGTGTGTGTGTGTGTGTGTGTGTGTGTGTGTGTGTGTGTGTGTTTCTGGGTCCCAGTTTTGGGGTGTGTGTGTGTGTGTGTGTTTCTGGGTCCCAGTTTTGGTGTGTGTGTGTGTGTGTGTGTGTGTGTGTGTGTGTGTGTGTGTGTGTGTGTGTTTCTGGGTCCCAGTTTTGGGGTGTGTGTGTGTGTGTGTGTGTGTGTGTGTGTGTGTGTGTTTCTGGGTCCCAGTTTTGGGGTGTGTGTGTGTGTGTGTGTGTGTGTGTGTTTCTGGGTCCCAGTTTTGGTGTGTGTGTGTGTGTGTGTGTGTGTGTTTCTGGGTCCCAGTTTTGGGGTGTGTGTGTGTGTGTGTTTCTGGGTCCCAGTTTTGGGGTGTGTGTGTGTGTGTGTGTTTCTGGGTCCCAGTTTTGGGGTGTGTGTGTGTGTACGTGTGTGTGTGTGTGACTCTACGAGATGGTATTCCTTGGAAAGGGAGTCTCACATCATCTGTGTTCAATGCATCCACACTAGATTATCCAGCCTGTCCCAAATGCTCAGAAGCTCAGCTGGGCCAGAAAGAGAAATGCATGCAACGTGAGCAGATCAAAAAGTTAGTTTACTTCAAACTTTTATCCTTTGAATATTGATTTACTGAAGGGGCAGTTGGCTCTGGAGAGAAATATCCATTCCTTAACTTCTACTTGAGGGCATTTCTATTGTCCTCTTTCACAGGAATGCTACCAATTTACTTCTCATCAATTATGTATGCAGTTATCTGGGTTAACTTGGGATACTCAATTTGTTCCAATGACATTTAGAGGTTGGCAGTCTAAGCAGCAGTCCAGAGAGTCCACACCTGCACCTGGGGCTTGGTGCTTATGCTCTCCTCTCTAAGAAATGGGGGCTTACCTGCAATCTCTTTTCAAGGAATTGTTTTCCACCTTCCAAACCATATGAATGTTCATAAGGATAACTCCAGTCTCGAATCAAAAACATTAGTGTCTACAGAAAGGGAAAAAAACTGAAATCATTTCTTATAAAATTTTACCAAAAATTACTACTTTAATAACTGAAGCACCCCTTACTCCCCAGAAACAATCCTTATCAAAAGTCATAGAAACCAAATGGCTTAATACTACTCATAGTTGTATCAAGAACCTACATAAGCCAACAATACTCCCAGCTCCTATACCAAGAAACTACCTCCATTTGAGAACCTCACTGTGTATATAGTCACCACAAGCAATAATACGGGATATTTTAAAAAGAAACAAAAGACATATCAGGGTATACAGATTATAATTTTAAGTCAAGATTGTGTAACTAGAAGACCAACTAACCTAATTCTAGACCAATTAGTTCATTTCACAGAATTTTTTATTCCTATATGCTTAAGTTCCTCAACTCAGCACCACTGACACTTTGGGTCAGATAATTCTTAGTTGTGCACAGCTGTCCTACATTTTGTAGGATGTTGAACAGCATGTCTGGCCTCTATAAACTAGATGCCAATGGCATGAATTTCCTCCCCAAAACTGTGACAACCAAAAATGTCTCCAGACACTGGCAAATGCCCTCTGGGTGGCAAAATTACCCCAGTTCAGAAAAACTTATATCAGCCAAATAGAGTATATTTCATCATATACACAAAATGACACCATAACCTGCCCAAATATTTCATAAAAGTGATCACTTGAGCCAGACAAGACTGAGTCAGAATCAATGTAACCCACTAACAGAATCACCAGTGATGCTATCACACAGGAAGGACTTCACGCACTGATGAGCAAACAGGGTGGAGTCATTCTCACCTACTATAACACAACTAACCAAACAGTACAGTGTCTACTTACAAATTACACTTATTTCAAAAAAGAATCTACCTGAAATTAGCTCTGTTTTTTTTTAATCTCTAATGATAAGACTCCACAGAAGCAAGCAGAGCATATGTTTCTCAAATCAAGGTTAATTTCTGACTTAATATTCTGTACCTAGCATTTAAAAGTAATGAAAAAACACATGGGAGAGAGCTATAATAAATTCTGAAACTCTTCTATATGAAACAAAAATAAAGAATAACAGGTCTAACCTCAACTTGTAATATAACACACACACACACACACACACACACACACGCACATGTACAACCAATAACATTTTCTAATAGTTTATCACATATAAAATAAATTTACATGACTGTCTCAAGTTTTGGAAGTAATATCCAGTTAAGAGAAATGTTATTAACCTCTTTAAGTAAAAGTATTAAGAAGCAGTCTATATTCATTTATTCTATTTCCTATCTTGTAAGCTGCTACTGATAAGATGGTGATGACATTACCATAAATTAGTTCCAATTCCACTAGATCTGTTGCTAAAAATGAGTTTCGCATAATGTTGTCATATCTCCAGAGATACAAGATTATAGCATTTCATTGAATAAATTTTTTTTAAATGATAAAATATTTATTTACCTGAAATGGCTTCTGGTAGATTTCTTCCATTGCAAGTCTGCCATATTCTGTAAATAACTATTAAATCAAATTATTTAAAATAATACCCCCGAAGAGGTTGAAAGAAGACATCTGTAAAGCTATTCTATATCAGACGACTAGATGTCAAAGCCTTTAAAATCATTTGAAAGCCAAGCATTTAATTTTTTAAGACTGTGTATACTTTAAAATTTCTTCTAGTTAAGAAGTTGTACATCTGTTTAAAACCATATAATAGTCAATCTTCTTACAATATTACAGGTTCTTGGTGTAAAGTCACAACAAAGTGGGAATTAAATTTTCAATACTTTGGCATACGTTCTTTGAGACATACATACTTGCAAGTGTTGAAGATCATCTTCTTGAATATTTTGAGACAAATTATACACCTGTTAAAACAAATTTTTGTTTTTATTATTGTTTTACTTTGAATACACAACTGTGTATAACTCTACTTGTGGAAATGAAGGCTATTTTACACCTGAGCACAAATGAATGACTCAGTCACTATCTTAACCAGTGGTCCATGAAAAGAATTTTCTTTTTTCCTAACACTCAGGATAAAACATTAAGGGGGAAGCAGTGGTGGTAAACTATGTAAAAATCATGAATATACGCATATGGGGCCAAGAAGGCAGCAGACATTAAGAAAAAAAAAAGTATATAACATAGTAAGTTTCTTTAATGTTATGACATGATTTTTTTTTTTTAAGTGAAGAGTTACCCCAACTACCCAACTGTTTTTCTAAGTCAATGAATGTGAAGGGCATAGTTCTATTGGTTTGGCCAAAAAGTTCGTTCGGGTTTTTCTCTGTAAGATGTTACAGAAAACCCAAACAAACTTTTTGGCCAACCCAATACAAAGATAAATTCCTCCCTGTGGCATTCATAGTATATAGTTTATGTTTTATTCAGTGGGTGCCTCAACTAACTTGACTCTAATATTATGGTTATCGTTTTACTTAAGCAAACTCAGTCTAAATAACATGAAAATTTTACCAGACTGTGGTAGCTAAAATACACACACACACACACACACACGTAGGTAGCACTCTTCCACTTTCCAAGGCCCATAGACCAGAGCTGATAACAGAAATTTAAGTACTCTCAAGAAACAGCAACTGGAGAAGATTCACTAGGTCCAATCCTTCTGAGTCAGGTCTTTAAAAGATGACCTAGACCACCAAAGGAGAAAAGTGGGTGTCCATAGTTGTCACCTCTGCTAGGAAATAACTTATATCTAAGAAAATAGGGTTACTCCAAATATAGAACAATTTGTTCTAACAGCAAATAACTGATAATCTAACTTAATCACTTGGAGGTCAAGAATATAAACAGCCAATATAGCCCAGCAAACCTAAAATGATATTCTCAGTTGACTAATTCCAAACAGGTTCTTAAAAAGTAATTAATGATGAGGTGATTAAACTCTAGATTTAAACTTAAAA